>NC_051184.2:78475194-78631202 GCF_013339695.2 Rhipicephalus sanguineus | reverse complement strand
TTTTTGTGCGTGCCGACGTACATCCGTGCTAGTCAGGCAGAGGTAATCTGCATTTAGTCCCTTCAACCCAGGCAAACTTTCCTTTTGTCGAAATAAACTGAATGAATGAATGAATCTCGCTGTTCACGATGGACTTGTTCACTCAGCGCATATCCAGGTCGAAATTTCTCTGGTTAGATTGAGACGAAAAAAAGAAAAAACAAAAAAAAACCCGTGAACTGACCGTCCGACACAACGAGCTCTTGCCCGAGTTGGAGTGAGAGCCTTTGATTACAACGTTGTAAAGAGCGTAACGAATTTAGACGGGATGGTTCATGACTTCACTATAAACAACGCACCAAATACAGCACATAAAAATACAATGAAACCATTGTATACGCGTAAAATGTTTATGGACCACGAGACACGAGAAAGAGTTGACTATTCGCTGCTCCGGTAGGCAGCCGTGAATTTAGATTTGCGGCTTGTTTTTAAAACGCGCTGACAACGTGTGCTTTGCAGTTCGACCGAATGCAGTCACAAATTCCTGGGAAATTCAGTTTTCTGAGACCTAGATGTCGCTAAACTTTCAACGCCGACTGCACGCACACAGTACTTACGTCTACTCATGCGTACAGCTGTCTGTGACAGTACGTTGGGGAAATAACTTTTTCTGTACCCTAATGTGTGAGTGTATCTTGCGGAATAGAAATTGAAATAGTTGCCATTTGTACTGCTTGTACAGACGGAATCACGCTTGTCCAAAGCTGTCGAGCGCGTGACTGTGAATGCTGGCGCTGTCCGCAGTTGCTACCTCGCGTTAGCTACAAGCTTCTGTTCATGCTTGAATTATAGCACAAGTACCTAGCACGCGGTATGACAATGTTTGGTATCATTATGGCGGAGGTCTCTGCATATTTTGGCAATAAGAAAAGCCGCCTCGGCGGCGGAATGCCCGTTCTAGACAAGTGTGGTTCCGACTGTACGAGTTCTTCTCGCTTGCTAAAATTTCGAGGGGGAAAAATAGCTAACGCCCCCCTTTCCCTTTTCGTCTCAACGCGACCGTGATGATCTACACAATCTACACCGCCGATACGGGCGACTAGTCGCCATGGAAACCGCGCCTCCCTGCCCGCCTCATCACTCGGCTCGCCTCGTTGCCTAGGCCACGGTGTTAGAAGTACAGGTGGAACGACGCAGCACCGGCGCCGTGCGCTCGCTGCGTCGAACTTCGGTTCCTCCGCGCCGTCACGCCGCGAGGTGGCAGGAGCAGTCAAGAGGCTCATAAAGTCACTGGAACGGGAAAAGTACCGCGTTCTTTTTCTCTTCGCCGCCGCGCCCTTTCGGCGGTTTCGCCACACAAATGGTCTAGCTCGCTCTCCTCGCTAGCGTCTCCCGGCCGCCGACGCACTGCGCTTTGAAGGGCGATTGTTTTTATAGCCTCAGAAAAGCGTGAAGGAACATTACGACATTCCATATCGTTTTGAAACTTCATCGCAAGCCTGTTGAGGCATCGAAGAAGGCCTGGGTGCTGCGCCGGCTGCGCTTTCGGGAGCAGCAACCGGCGGGAAACGGGCAAAGCCCTCTTTGCTGCTCCCAGCGGGAAAAAGGATGCCAATCGACGGGCTGTGTTGCTGAAAAGAATACAGCGCGAAAAATTTGTTCCCACGACTTATACCCGCCTTTGTGAGGCAAGCGTCTCATTAAAAATTCGCAAATGCTGTTTCGGGGAATGTTGGCATCTCCGCTGCACTAGTGCAGCTTGTTTCGCGTGGTTGCTGCAGAAGGTTCATGCACAATAACATTGCCGGGCAGCTCTTAATTATGTTTGGCATAAATGACGCCTTTGGGCTCACATATAACGATCAGTGTGCCTTGAAAACTGACTGCTACAGATTGGTATTGCGTGACGTGACTGAATGACGAACATAAATAACAGTGTGTACCATGAAAATAATGGCACGCATGCAATGTAAGGCATCATTTACATGCCATGCTCATTGTACACTCGTGGCCGGTTCGCCGGCTTGACATGCACCAAAATCGGCCTTGCGTGACGTCACTGTATGACGAACATATATATAATACCAGGTGGTAACATGAAAATAATGGCACGCATGTCATGTAAGGCATCATTTACATGCCAAGCCTATGGTGCACTCACGGCCGGTTCGCTGGCTTGATATGCACCAAGAATGGTAGCGCGTGACGTGACTGTATAGTTGTGCCTTTTGTGTCAGTCCGGCAGATCCCACGCATTGTGGGAATCAATCTAATGCGAAGCAGCCAGCAAAGAGTTGCATATATCGCCTTGTTCGTCTTTGAGGCAGATGAAATCATTCATATCATGGCATCTAGTTCACTATATATCGCATGTTTGTCATGCATGCATGCATGTAGAATCTGGTATATACAACGCATGACTAGTAATTTATGTTCGTCACACACCCACGTCATGCCATACCAAATTTGGTATACATCCAGTCAACAAACGGCCGGAAGCGCACAAAGACAGTGTAATGTAAACCATGCCGTACATGTAATGCATGTCATGGTTTTCACGTTACCACCAGTCATTCATATTCCTCATACAGTCACCTCGCGCTATACCCGTTTTGGTGTATATCAAGCTACCGAACCGGCCGCGAGCGCACCATGAGCGCGGCAAGTAAGTGATGCTGTACATGACATAAAAGTCATGATTTTCATGTTACCACCTGTCACTAACGGAAATATCTCGTTATATCAATTTTGGTATATATGCATTTCACTAAACGACCGCGAGCGCCCTCAAGCCATGTCATGTAAATAATGTTTTACAGGGTATGCCTGCCATGATTTGCACGTTATGACCAGTAAATTATGTTCGTCATACACTCTTGTCACGCCATATATATTTTGGTGTGTATCACGCTAGCGAAGCGGCCGCGAGAGCACTATGAGCGTGGCATGTAAATCATGCCGTACATTTCATTATTTTCATGTTACCACCTGTAGTTTATATTCGTCATACAGTCATGTTATGTCATGCCGAATTTGGCATACATCCCATTAACGAAAAGGCCAGGAGAGCACATAGTCGTGGGCGGCTAGATAGATAGATAGATAGATAGATAGATAGATAGATAGATAGATAGATAGATAGATAGATAGATAGATAGATAGATAGATAGATAGATAGATAGATAGATAGATAGCCACTACGTTTAAACTCGCAGAAGTTCGCTAAGAAATGATTCGCATTTAATAAATGCCGACAGCCGAGCGCGTAAATGCCGCGCAGTTCGCATTTCTTTATCGCGTTGTACGCGTGCGTGCGCATGTAGGCAAGTGAAAACTGCCGCTGTTTCTTTCCTAATCAGTTAGAGAACAACGGTATTCTTCATTCGTGGCTGCAAAAGCGCACGCAATGCGTAAAACATGCGTTACTCCGCGTGAAATCAACACCGCGCCGCCGAAGCTTCGGCCGCTCTGGACCAAATATGGCGGCGGGCAGGACGGTCGCGGTACTTTTCCCGTTCCAGTGACTTTAAGAGGCTCACAGCGGCGCGCGCCGGCCTCTCTTCCGACCAAGCCACGGTGACGAAGCAGTTGTGGCCACATTGCTTCCTCGTTTAATTCTTGTTGTGCGATGGCAGGTCATGCTATTCGAGTGAGAAAGCCGTGAAATGGGCAAAAAGTCTTTTGTGCCGCGGTGCAACTCTGTGTACAAGACCTGCACTGAAAAGTCGATTTTTCTGCACCCTGAGATGCGGAACGCCTGAATGTTTGGCGCCATGCGATTCCGCGCAAGGACCGCGTGCTGCAGTCGACTGATTACGTGTGCGAGAAGCACTTCAAGCCGAGGTACATAACGAAGACGTGGGAAGCAGTGTACAAAGGGCACGTTCTTGTGAGCACACCACGAAAGGCGGCTCTGGCTAATGACGCCGTGCCGACGAAGTATTGAGTTCGTTTTGAGTTCATCGTCTTGAGTTCATCCACGCCGTGAGTTGGCCCGTTTTTTTTTAACACCTACGTGCGTTTGCAGTCTTTCTCTCTCTGTGCGAAAGCTACGCTTGTTAACAATGAGAATATATGGGGTTTTACGTGCTGAAACCATGTTATGATTATGAGGGACGCCGTAGCAGAGCTCCACAAATTTCGGCAATGTGGTGTTATTTAACATGCACTGACATCGTAGAGTACACGGGTCTCTAGCACGCCGCCTCCATCAAAATGCGACCGCCGCGGCTGGGATCGAACTAGGGAACTTCGGTCAGCAGCCGAGTACCGTAATCGGTGTACCATCGCGGTTGACAGGCTACGCTCGTAAAGACTCCGCACACCGCGATCGACGTGTTCCTTGAAAGACGAAGTAGTAACGCTGTCTTCGGGTGACTATGCGAGACATAAACAATGAAATATATTCCTCAGTTGGCAACAGAGAAGAATCGGAAACATATATCCACCATTCATAATGTCTCCCCTTCTCGCAGTGCCAAACCAGGATGCTTTTTCATATCCTTCGTCGGTGCCTCAAACTTAGCTGCTGGCATTCGCTAAAATTCAGTATTTTATGCACGACCAGCTAAACAGTCGTATTCGTGACACATTTTTTTATCCGCGATCAACGACCGCAAATTACTTCGAATGTTCGCGACAGCAAAGACACTGTGCATTTTCTGTTGTAATACTACTGCTAATGCGGTATTTTTTCTAACTATCTAAACTATACTTCTACAAATAGAACTAATTTTTGTCATATTTCAGCGTGACGTCACTGTCATATCTTTAATTGTCCGAATGAGGAAAGCATATGTTGAATTTGCCACCGCCAACCTTCGCGGTGGCAAATTCAACATATTCAACAGGTAGCGGCTGTATCGTCCAAATTTCGATTTATTCGAAGCTATTATTTATTTATTTATTTTTGCGCTCGTTATAGCGCGAACGCACAGTTTTTTTATTCATTTCGAGGGGCGGTCGCGGCTCCGAAGCGACCACGCCTGATACCGCTCTTGAGCCACCAGTAGTGTAGCGCCATCTAGGGCCCTGCGGACAAAAGTTCGCCGCTTCCGGAGGCGCCGTCGGTCCACCTATAGGCTCCGTGCAGACGTAACTCCGCTCGGCGTCCCTAGCGGCAAGAAGCGCAGATTTGGCGGGATGCTCTGACGCGCTCGAAATGGGGTGAAGTCGAGGAACTATGCCTTTTACGATGACTACACTTTCCGTGCTTCTCGCGCTTGGCTAGTGACCAGAGCGACGGTACGTCCGCGTTATCAACGCGATCAGTCAGCCGCAGGTGGTGGACGATAAGAATAATATAGCATACAACATCGCTCCGCGATTGCACCCCTCCTCGCTCCACGCTCCCGCTGTGACGGCACGAGGTATTTTCGCGGGCAGTTCGTTTTGTGCCGGTTCCGCTGTTCGTAGGAATGCCGAACTCCAGGAATAATTGCTGCATTGTTGGGTGCAATAACCCCTACAGGAATTCTCTGGGCACGCGTTTTTACCGGTTTCCATTTAGAGAATATGAACGGAATCGGCGTAAACGGTAGATCGCACTCGTTCGACGACAAAAGTGAGTTTTGTAAATAGATGGGTTTTTTTTTTTTCTGGGGTTGCATTTGCCCGTGATTGTTGATCTGCCGAGCAACACCTCTTCCACGACGCCATGAACGTGACCCCCTTCGAGGAGTTCCCTACCCTTCTTCAGGTTAGCTGCTCGGAAGAAACTATCTGTATCACGTAGCTCTCTGAATCCAAACGTAATAATAATTGGCACGCTTTGCAGTGCCATGGCAGCAAAACACGAGCCGCGACGACGAACTCGGCTGCACTGAATAAGTCGGCGCAGCGAATGCAGTGCCATGGCCGTTCGATGGAAAGCGTTTTTTTTTTCATTCAGCGGCTGTGACAGTGCAATTGCTGGTGTTGCCGGTTTCAAGCTGCCGCTGAGTTCGCTGCCGCGTTAGCTCGAGGGTGATAAGCTGTGATTGTTTAGTGAGTGAGACGGCCCGCGTTACACGTGCGCAGTTTCGCTCAGCGGGCTCGTCACCTCCGTTGTCTTCCCCCAGTTAATGCATTTTATGTTGCCGCGTTCGCCTGAGGATACACGAGGTCTGGCGAAAAGAAGCACATGCGCTAACGCTACGTTGTCTGACAGCTGATAACAATTTGACGTCTTTTGGAAGCGAACGGGAAAGAACGCTTCAAGCGAAGCACTAAAACACGGCGCAGTGGCTGGCCGCCGCCTGTGTCGTCTGCCTCCCCCCCCCCCCCCCCCCCCCCCATCCCGCCAAATCTGCTGCCGTGGCCGCTTTGGCGCTGGAGGCAGCGCGCGACTGTGGCGGCTCCTAACGTATGCACGGTGCCCATACTTCTAACACCGTGGCCTAGGCAACGCTCTTTTGCCACTTTCCTCCTGTCCCCCTGGCGAACCCGGCAAGAACTACGCAGTTGATTCGGTAACAGCGGCGAGTGCGTACGCGGTTTCTTGTCTTTCCTGCGGTGCAGCGGTTTGTCTGTTTGCCATGGCGCTTACGCTTCGCGTGCGTCCCCTGCTGCCCTGTCGTGAACCACGTCGGTGCACCGAGACTTCAGAAAAACTTTGACGTGCGACCTTGGTGCAACGTGTGCGGCGCTTCCAGGCGTCGCGGTGCGACGTGCCTCGGGGAAATGTCACCGACGTCATAGAGCAGTGGTACGTCGACAACTCTCTTCACTATCGCGCGCTTCGTGAAATGTTGGTTCTTTTGAATTTCAGTAATTGCAGTGTCACAGGGTAGCCAGCCGGTCTGAGAACTGGCTAACCTCCCTGTCCTTCCGTTTTTCTTTCTTTCTTTTCTGCAGTGTCGTTTAGTTCATTTCTTGTCGCTGTTAACAACTCTACAGTAGTCATCCTTAAAGAATACAAGTAGCTTAGAGGCGACCGTGCTTACGCAACTTGTGTGGGGTATGCTCGTAACCGTGCTTTGCATAAGACGTGACTTTATTTTGGCAGCCGACTTGACGTTGATGCTTTGTTGTCACCGCGCTGTAATAATTGATGTGGTGCAAGAAGCTACCCTTGTTAACGGTAAAGTCATCCGGTGAGGCTCACAGTGCATTTTGAGCTGAGGCCGACGTGTGCTAGCTATACGGAATTCCGAATGCTAGGACACGTTCTGCCTCGGGTCATAAGGGAATTTTCGGACCATGTGAAAATTGTTTCGGGTTTCTTAAGGGCTTATGCCAAGTGATACCTTCTGGTTAGCGGGCTGTGTTCTCTGTTCGGCACGGAGAATCAGTGGTACTGTTTCCGGTTGTTCCGGGGACACTCTTGACCACCGCTGTCAAGTGAGAAGTCTAATTGTTGAGAAGCGTACGCGTGGAGAGATGCACTCATGGTTCAAGCAAGCGTGGCGACATAGCTCATAGACATAGGTCATCGAGTAAAACGAACAACAAAATAACGGGTACCCGGAACTAAGAAATATTTTCGTTGGCGGCGTCTTGGAACCTCGTGTACGATCGTCGTTCTTATCGCAAATTTTCAAGTATAACCTAATTAGTACTGCTCTGCTCGTAACCATTCTTGGGAACGATATAGGAGTGGCTGTAATATCCTAATATTTCCAATTTCGGAATGCAGCGACCGCTGTGCATACCGTAATTTATTCCCTGCAATCAACATCAGTCTCTCGGAGTGTAAATTGACTTAGCGGAAGCTCTGCGGTTGAACGCAACGTTGTTGAACGGATTCTAAATTATTTGCTGCTCGCTGGAATCGCTTGAAACTGATCGAGAAAGGGCGCGCAACGTCGTTGGCTGCCGGTCTATAGACCGGCAGCCAGATGCGAACGTGCACGTTGTCGCAAATTGCTAGATTCGTGTCCTACTCACGCGTTGAATATCAGTAATATGCGTCTCAATTTATACCTCAAACCCTATCCGCATGACGTCTTGACAAAACACAGGGACAAAACACGGCGGTACCTTACCGCCGTGTTGTCCTTCCTTTCACGGTCCTCGGCTTTCGTTAACGGTCAAGATGTCAAGCAGTAAATGCCAACGAGGCCAGACTTGAGTTTTTTTTTTGGAACCCATTCCGGAACATCTGACCGACAGCGAGCATTTGCTAAGCGAGCGCTACAAGCCTTTCTGGTATTTCGGACAAGCCTTTCAGTTTAGGCAGGATGCGATGGGGAAGCCAGCGGTCCTTGCTGGAAAATTCCACCATATATTGTGCATCGGAAAACGTCGTTACGTAGGACGGTTATCTCACGTTCGCGGCTCAAGTCAGCGTTAAAAAAAAAAAAAAAAACGGCGCAGCAATGACTTGAGCTTCTTCGGTTAGCACATATCGCGTCAGCCACCGCCAAGCGTGCCTTTCTCTCTCTCTCTTTTTCGTCGAACGAACGAGACGATTTCTCGCCGGTCATTTCGCGGCCAACGTCCGCATCGCGCCATCATGGCCGAAGAAAACGTACTGTCGGCCGCAAAAGTTTGCGGGATGTGCAGCGCGTGGCCGAGCGACGGAAAACTGCGTTGCTGCGTCACCTACCGTGATGCGGCGGGTGTTGAGGCTATCGGCCTCGGCGATTAGCGACGGCGCGTTTAGACAACGTGCAGTTGCCGATTCTAATCGCGGAGGCCGCGGCCGATAGCCTCAACACCCGCCGCATCACGGTAGGTGACGCAGCAATGCAGTTTTCCGTCGCTCGGCCACGCGCTGCACATCCCGCAAACTTTTGCGGCCGACAGTACGCTCGCCAACCAGGGAAAAAAAGTAAAAGAATAAATAATAATATCTGGGGTTTAATGTCCCAAAACCACGATATGATTATGAGAGACGCGGTAGTGGAGGGCTCCGGAAATTTCGACCACCAGGGGTTCTTTGACGTGCACCTAAATCTAAGTACACGGGCCTCAAACATTTTCGCCTCCATCGAACATGCAGCCGCCGCGGCCGGGATTCGATCCCGCGACCTTCGGGTCAGCAGTCGAGCGCCATAACCACTAGACCACCGTGGCATATGGTTGACCTTTCGGCGTCCAATATGGCTGCCTTAATGGCTTTTGGAGGTGGCCCGGTAGGTTAAAAACGTTGCTTTGCGGCGTGCAAATCTTGTCAGTCCTAGCAAAGTCATTCAATTCTCTTGTCCTAGTCAGTCCTTTCTCTCTTCTTTGTCTGATTTTGCGAATTTTCCTCCTGACGCGCTAAAGAAACTGCGTGGTCGGTAGGAAATTAAAAAAAAAAAAAACGCCAGGCCTGCGCTGAATCCGCAGCACAGTCACAGCGAAAGCTGGAAGAGCGGCGTTTCTAGATCCCTTTGTAAGCTCTCTTGGGGCTACAATACAAGTACACAACAAAGGTACCCACTATGCCATAAATCACAATTTTTGTGAAGTTGGGAAGCACCTACTAAGCCATTATTCGTCGTTCTGCGGAAAAACGAGGCACCAGCTACACGTCTATAAGGCATTATGTGCACTTTGTTAACGCGACGACTGATGACGATGAAGAATTACGGCTCAACCCTTTGTAATGGGTTGGAAGTTTTAAACGGCCCACCAGTTCTGTAATTTGCATTGGGTGACGCCCGGTCGCTATTTCCCTCTCCCGTCATGCTGTATAACATACGTTGACGTGGGAGAGAGACAGGGGGGCCGAAGAACATTACTGAGACCCCGAGGATATGGATCATGCGCCTATGGGCTCCCTTGGCAACCAATACAAGTGCACTTGCGAGGAACCCACTACGCTATAAATCATTGTAATTTTTTAGAAGTAGGGCAGCAGGTACTGTGCCATTTTTTGTCATTCTGCGGAGAGCCGTGGTACCTGCTAAATGCATGTAAGACATTATGCGCACTTTGTTGATGCTGTGCCTGATAACGACGAAGACTTATGGCAGAGCCCTTTGTAATGGGTTGGAAGCATTCAACAACCTACTCGTTGCGCAATTCGCATTGTGTGAGGCCTGGTTACAGTGTCCGCGTCGCATGTCACGCTGCGGTTCCCATATACACCCATAGATGGCGTAATTGCCTCGGTCGCGGTAGAGTTACTGTATATGCATATACAGTGACTCTAGGTCGCGGTAGGGTGCCTCAATGACCGCGCGCTCCCCCAGGGCGCGCGCATCGAGGCACCCTAGGTCGCCGACGAAGCGGTCGCCGCACAGTGAAACGGGGCAAGGGCGGCTCGATCGTGAATAGGGCCTAATGTCACTGTAGCAGGGGCAAGTGTGGCAGGGGCTGCCACACGTGCTTTCCCGCGCATCTCTATTCTACAACTAACGTAATCGCAGACACTCACACCAAATCACAAAACATCCCAGAAAATTGGAGAAAATCATAAGGGAAACAGAAAACTGCAAGTCCGCTGTTTCTGCAGATTTCGCACCGTGTCGAACTGGGGTAATTTTTTCAGACAGTACGAATTATTAAAAAAAAATCGCTTGTGACAGCATAAAGGTACCCACTCTTTGAGTTTGACTCTTTGCGGCGTACATACCTCGTGCCAAGGAAACCAATACATATTCGACTAATTAATAAGAAAATTATAATGAATAGTCTAATTACTTCGCTCCCGTGAGTCGTCAGGCGTATTTTTTGAATGCACACATGTAACCATTTGTGTCGCACTTCGGTACACTTAACGACACAGGGTAGGGTGAAATATGAAAGAAAAAAAAAACGAAATTAGGTTTTTTGCTTGTTCGAAATGATAAGGCCTTCCTTAACAATATTCAGTGGCCTACACCTTTCTGCGCGTTTTGATTAAACCAAAAGCACCAGGTTTTCGAGACCCACTGACGTGCAGCCAAGCCCCCTTTTCTCAGATCGGGCACAACCTGAGCTTTCTGCCTCAAGTGTTATTTTAAATCGAAACAGATAGATTCTCTGAGCTTGGCAGGCATTTAACGAAGTATTCCGGTTACTTAAAGGCACATGGTGCAGTTTTATTGAACACGCGTGGCATTTAACGAGTCCACTTGCCTCGTTTATGTGAGACGCTCATAGAGACGTAGTTCTGTGCACTTATTTTCAGTTTATTTGCACCTTTGTTGATTTTGTTGTGGTGGCAAAAGATATTCTCGTGTTGACAAATCAAAGAAACTTTCGGAAGCGCAGTATAATTTAAAATCGGCACGCTTCGGCTACTAACAGAAACGAGACCGGGAGCACTCGTGCGAAATGGTAGAGGCCCGTGTACTTACATTTAGGTGCACGTTAAAGAACGTAAGACGGTCAAAATTTCCGGAGCCCTCCTCTAGGGCGTCCCTAATAATCATATCGTGGTTTTGGGACGTAAAACCCCAGATATTATTGTTATTATCGTCGCTTATACAAGCTAAAAGTTGGCCCTGTGTTGGTTCGCGAACGCTTATTTTTTTTTTTAGTTTTTGGTATTAATGCACAACCACAGTCGATGTTGAACCTGGAGTACTCTGCAAGGAACCTAATGTCGCTAGCTGCTAGCGCCTCGAAAATTATTGCAAATAATTGGCTTAACAGGAACTATCGCTTGCGCGAAGCATTTCATCAGTCAGACGGCTGTGCTAGGAGGCTGAGCGTATGCGGTGAGCACTAACAATCCACAAGCCATCATTAGCCAGCGTTGCTTTTGTGCGAGAAAATGCGGTAAATGTATGCTTGCTGCACAGGTTACAAGTAGATGCGGTGATAAAGCGGCGCTACACGCATACACCTTGTCGGCCGTGCCAACAGGTCGAAGTGCTAGAAATGCGATATTACAGAAACCACAGAACGCGTCTGGTTCGTACACATCAGCAATGTTCTGTGCAGTGACAATCAATTATAGAGCCATGGTCGAAATTTATTCATCAACCTGTAAATGAAAACTTGTGATTTAGACGGCAGCCTCAGATGCTTCATCAAACGCGAAAATTGGTCGTCGGCGCCATCGGCGTCCCGCGTCGGCGGCGTCAGCACGAGTGATGCGGAAGATCACGTGAGGACGTCACCATATGACATCATTGTGACGTCAAGATCGCCAAATTTTGTGACTTCCATACGTCGTTATAATGACGTCATCATGACGTCACATAAAGTGCGATCACATGACGATGTCTTCACACGACATCGTCCCTTGGTCAAAGGTGGGTCGATCACGGAGGCTGTGTAAAATCAGGTGAAGTGCAGGCAATGCGAAACCGCGTTAGCTGCAGGGAGCTTTCGGATGGGGGCGGGAGAGGATCGATATATTGACTAAGAAGAAAAAGAAGAAGATGGCTTTCGCCTTCGAGTCGTCTTAGACGAATGCATGAGCGACCCTTTGAGTTTTTGACAAATGGGCGAGCCCCAAATTCTTGCTCGATGGTGTTCTTGCTTCGAGACTTCGAAGAATCTTCAGCTGTTTAACTTCGTTTGTCACCTTCATCAATTTTCATACTCAACCTTTACTCTTTCTACACCCTTTCCCTATCTTCAACAACGAGGAGCAGCAAAATCAAAACTTCATTGCAAACAGACCTCTCAGCTGTTCTGCCATAACAAATCGGTCACTTGCACTCTGCAGTACACTTGTAAACAACGTTCTGGTGTGCATTTCTTCTTGAATATGGTTTCGTATGAGAGAGTTGATGTTCTACTTTTAGGTAACTAGAGCTTTGTTTGTCCAAGTGTGACTTGGAAAAAAATGTTTTTTTGTGCTTACCAGAAGAGTGCTATGAAGAAATCTCGGTTCGCTGCCATTGTATGTGGCATGAAAACGGTGTACAGCCCGAACAGTACAGAGACAGGCCGCGCTAAATTTGCAGCAGGGGTTGTTTCAGAAACTCTAATTGTTACAAGTCAGTCAGTCGGTCGGTCGGTCGGTCGGTCGGTGAACTTTATTTTCTAAGTCGTTACGATAGTTTCTCATAATCGGGGCTCTTCAGGTTTAACCAGATAAGCAAAACAAGGTTCCCGTAAAGCATTCAGGTGATTGCTAGACTAAACTTGTAACATTTTCACCTGATAATAGTATGCAATCTGACCTTCTACAAGAAGCGCGGAATCATATTTTAAGCGATTGTATAGAACCGTGCGTCTTAATTGTTTCTGCTCTACGAAGAAAGAGCGTCTGCAGCGCTTTTACGTTTCGCCCATTACTTCCAAAGCGCTCTCCGTTTATTCGCAGACTTGAATACTGAGAGGATGAAATGGGTCCGAGACATGAAGGTGAACGACTGCGGTTCGGAAATCAGTAGAGATCAGTCGGTTGCCTGGAGACAGCTGCAGACTAACACATACCCAAATCTCAGTCTACTTAACAAAATCTATTCGGCTACATGCGACAACAAATGCCCGCTATGCGGGGAACATGCAACACTATCACGTTACATGGGCCTGCCAACAAACAACACACCAACACCGGAGCAGTCGGAGGCTGCGCTGTCCTGCTCGAAGCCTGAAGAACAGCTCAAGGTGATCGACAGAGCTCACAAGATGGCAGAGGCCACAGGGTCTCTGGACTGAGGGCTCCACCTTCGCCGGGAGAATTTCTTTGCACTAATAAAGTTTTTCATTCATTCATTCATTCATTCATTCATTCATTCATTCATTCATTCATTCATTCATTCATTCATTCATTCATTCATTCATTCATTCATTCATTCATTCATTCGGAATTCATAAAAAAATCTACACGGTAGTAGTAGGGTTGTGCTAATAGTGAATTTTAAAATGGAATCAAATACGAATGGAATAGCGATGAAACCAGAATGCTAATACCAATAGAATACTATTCGAATAGCTTTCAAAGAGTAAGGCAACCATTTTCGAAGGAGCCCTAGAATGGTAATGTAACTATTTTCGAAACAGCCCAAGAGTTTCACCACATTTCATTTGAAATAAATATTCACAAGCTTTATCTAAGAAACATTACGACTACGCTTAACCGACAAAAAAATACCCCAATTATGTAAACAGAAGCAAGCCCGTGTACAGCAGCAACGAGCCTTAAAAGTATTTTGTAACATAGTGTTGAAATACAGAAGTGACTACGGTATTCAGTGTGGCACTTTGTTGACAGATTTTGAAGAAAATTTATATATAAATATGGAACAATATTTGTGAGGCAACATCATCATGAATGCCATAGAGATAGTGGATTGATTACATTGCCGCTACGGTGACATTAGAGTTTTAAGCAAAAACGCCTTCATGCTGTGATTAATCTGGCGTCGATAGTTCCGTAGAGCGTTGGGTTGCATGCATCTTGGTGAATAAAACAAGAAACATTGCACCTCTTCAACGTTGTAACGTTTCGTTTTTTTTTTGAGATTCTTTGTTCATCAGTGCTTATTATTCGAAAAATATTCGGTTTTTTTTTATATGCACAGTTTCTAATATGCAGCTCCACTCGGCTGTCGCAGTCTTGGCTTAGTATTGGCTAGTGGGGAAGCCTTAGTACACGGATAGTGTGTGAGTATTGTTTTTATTTTTTCCCCTTTTCTTTTTTGTTTCAGATGCAGCACCGATCGGATTATGGTTTCTTATGAGAGCGTTGATGTCCTACTTTTAGGTAACTAGGGCTTTGTTTCTCCAAGTGTCACTTTGAAAAAAATGTTTTTGATGCTTACCAGAAGGGTGCTATGAAGAAATCTCGGTGCGCTGCCGTTGTATATAGCATTAAAACGGTGTACAGCACAAACAGTACAGAGACAGGTCGCGCTGAAGTTGCAACACTGTGAGCGCAAGACGACTCACATGTGGCTCTAATCCATGTCTCAAGTACATGTTTATGCTGAATGTATACGAGTATTTATGAAAGGCAAATATTTTTATCTACTTCCTTGTAGTAGGAAGATACAAGATAACCCGTATTGCTCCCTCGAAACCGAAGCCTTGCAGTTTTTTTTTTGTTCTTCCGTGCACCTTCCTCTATATAGCGGGCTTTCGCTGGATTAGTTTGCCAATCCTTAAGTTACAGAAAAGCTCGTGTGTGTCTGTGTGTGTGATTCTTTTGGTGTTACCCGCCACGGTGGTCTAGTGGTTAAGGCGCTTGACTGCTCAGCCGAAGGTCGCGGGATCGAATCCCGCGGCGACCGCATTTTCGATGGAGGTGAAAATGCTTGAGGCCCGTGTACTTAGATTTAAGTGCACGGTAAAGAACCCCGGGCAGTCGAAATTCCCGGAGCCCTCGGCGTCTGCCCATAATCATATCGTGGTTGTGGGACGTTGAACCCCAACGATTATTATTATTATCTTTTGATGTTTGAATAGATAGAAGTAGAAAACTGAGTGTGCTCTGTTCTGTCATTTTGTGAACGCTGGGCTTTTTTTTTACGTCTTGTTGATTGCCTGTCGGCAATCAACGTCGGCATTCTGGGCTCCACATTCTTCGCGAGGCCAGATACACCGCGATTCTTTATCTGCATTGGCGCTTTTTTTGTTGGTTTGGCAATACACTTGAATCTCGATTTAACGAATTGATGACCACGCTAGAATGGTTTCATTAAAGGACCAGTAAACAACCCCACGCGATAGGTGGCGAGACACTGGAAGTTGTAAAGGAATACGTCTACTTAGGACAGGTAACCGCGGAGCCGAACCATGAGAGCGAAATAACTAGAAGAATAAGGATGGGATGGGGCTCATTCGGCAAGCATTATCAAATCATGAATGGTAGTCTACCACTATCCCTCAAGAGGAAGGTATATAACAGCTGCATCTTACCGGTACTTACCTACGGAGCAGAAACCTGGAGGATTACAAAGAGGGTTAAACTTAAATTGAGAACATCGCAGCGAGCGATGGAAAGGAAAATGATAGGTGTAACCACAAGAAACAGGAAGAGAGCAGAGTGGGTCAGGGAACAAACGGGGGTTAAGGATATCATAGTTGAAATCAAGCAGATGAAATGGAGATGGGCCGGGCACGTAGCACGTCGGCAGGATAACCGGTGGTCATTAAGGGTAACTGACTAGATTCCAAGAGATGGAGAACGCGTGAGGGGGAGACAGAAAATTAGGTGGGTAGATGAGATTAAGAAGTTTGTAGGTATAACGTGGCAGCAGAAAGCACAGGACCGGGTTGATTGGCGGAACATGGGAGAGGCCTTTGCCCTGCAGTGGGCGTAGACAGGCTGATGATGATGATGATGATGATGAAACAACCCCACGGCCCAAAATGAGTGATGAAGCGACAGCTGCGCACCTGTACGATGTGAACATGCTTCCGCAAGAATTTAGTGAATAAGTGCTGTAATAATTAAGTTACAGGGTAAAAAACAACCCGCTTTAGCTGGTTTCGGTTTCTCGCTCGGCACCCTTCTCGGCAGCCAAGATGCGTAAACGTGGCCTTATGCCGTGACTGCTCTCACTTCGGCAACGTAACATGACATCGGCGATTACGTCATCGGCACGCCGGCAACGACCGAGCAAGGCTTCCTCCACGTGTCGCTCGTGTCAGAGCTGGAGTTACCGTATCTGCTACATTTAGGTAGCAGAGTTGCGCGTAGGTCCGGCTAGCAACCACAACTATGCGGCCGATCCGCACTCTGTTTTGCAGGCGACATGCTTAAATAGACGTGCCTTGTGTGGCCGACCGGCGATGAACTCTACTGGCTATATACCATTTCACAGGAAACAAGAAACACTTCCTTTCTACATTGTGGCACGGGAGTACAAAGGCTGACATCACAGCCTTGGCAGTGCATTTTTTCGTGGTTACCTCTGTTCAGAAAAGCTCGAAAGCCATCATGGCGGTGCCCATAGAGCCTTCTGTGAAATGGTAATCCACTTTGCTGCAGCGGCGGCAGGTCGTACCATATTGTGTCTGCGCATCAGCTTCTCCGCAGTGCACGGTTGATTGAGGTGTTTGGAAAAACAGACGCCCAACTCTGCTACCTAAATGTAGCAGAGTTGCGCTTCTGTCTTCCAAATGCCGCTAGCAACCGTGCATTGCGGGGAAGCTGACGCTCGGCTCAATTTTTGTATTTGTCGACGTCGCCGCTGCAGCTTACTGGGTTGACACTAGTCATCGACAGTCAAGTTAATCACCGGTCTTCGACGCGCCAAACGTGTCGATCGGTGACACGGCAGGCACGTCGCCTGCAAAAACGGAGTGCGGCTTCGCCCCATAGCTGTGGTTGCTAGCAAGACCTACGCGCAACTCTGCTACCTTAAGGTAGCATATACAGTGACTCTATAGTCGGAGCAACTGCGCTATAGGGTCACCCTAGCGTAGCTGTGAATGCGCGGCCAAAACCGCATCACCGCAGGGCGCTGTTTCGTAGCGCAGAGGACCGATCGACGTAGTCGGTGCTACGTAAAAGTACCCACGGGGAAGTCTGCGTCACTTCACGTACGAGGAGGACCAGGCACCCGCTGGAGAGGGGCGCGGGAATTGTTTTTCGAAGTGCATAGACGAAACGATGGAGAGATAGAAAAAAAGAGGGAGGAAGATGGAAATAGCGCCAGATGGATGGATGAAAGAACTTTATTGTTTGTCCGGCAGATTAACGGCCCGGGCTCAGGTCTCCCATGTCGGGACGTGAAGGCCTTGCCTCTCCGCCGCTTCACGGGCCTGCTGGACTGCCCAGAGTTGGTCGGCGAGCTTGGAGCTGCGCAGAGCGGCTTCCCACCTCGCCGAGAGAGCATCGGGATTAATACGTTTGGCTTTAGCCTCGCATTCCCAGAGCATATGCTTAAGCGCAGCTGTGTCTGTCTGCCAGACCTTACAGATGCTGGTGTTATAGATCTCGGGGTATATTCGGTGATATAATAGTGGATTAGGGTAAGTGTTCGTTTGCAGCTGTCTCGAGGTAACCGCTTGAGCTCTGCATAGATTGCCACGAGGCGGAGGGTAGCATCGCCGGGCCAAGTAGAAGGTCTTGGTCAGTTCGTTGTATCCCGTAAGTCGATCCCGGTCCGCGAACTCTTCGACAAGGCCAGCTCCTCCCGCACGGGTTGTTGTGTCGCGTGCGGCGGAGTGCACTGCCTCGTTAAGGTTGGGGAAGTGCGGGCAGACTTCGCCCATATGGGCGGGAAACCAGATCAAGGTAGCCTGAGAAACATGGCCGGCATTCGCAGACATAAATAAATATATATGGAGAAACAAGTAATATACATAGAAAATATAGAGAGAAGTGGGAAAAAATATATTTGGAGAAAGAAAGAGGAACAGAGAAGGCTGCCCAGCTCCGCACTTACTTCAGTACCACCCAAGGAGGTTAAAAAAAATTGCTGGAGTGGCGATAACTGCGCAAGAGTGAAGCCATGCCCACCAAAAAAATGGCGGCTGCGCCCGCCATCTTAGTAGGGGCACGATAAACCATCAGCGTTTGGCGAAGGATAGCGCGTGTTTTCCCCGCACGCCATACGATTTTAATATAGCAACTTTTACGGGTCAGATACTGCTCCAAGTGTGTCTTTGTGTTGCTAGTTTTCGTAAATAAGCCTCAAAGTCATGGCAAATTTTGTTGGAGATCAACCGTCATTATTCCTCTCGACGGGTTACTTTTGTCGGCAACAACTATCGTTTATTTTATAATTAACGTAGTAATTACGCTAGTAGATCAAAGCCATTCGATCTCTAAGTAGACACCACCAGAAAAGAGCGTGTTTCCGAGATTTTTGTTAGGCAAAAGCTGGCTTCACTTGTGCTGGCAAGGGCTTACGATACCTTGCACTCCAGAAATTTTTTAAATGCGAATGCATTTCTTAGTCGGGCTATGTGAGGCGTCCGGCGTTGTCCGCGCGCCGGCAGGTGTTATCTCTCCGCTCTCACTCCCTCTCCCATAGCAACAGCTGCGGGCGCGCGCGCTTATCCTCGCCCCTAGCAACCGGAGCATGTGGTGCGAGAGAGTGTAGGAGAGGGTAGGTGCAGTGCTTCGCCGCTCCTTCTCTCGCCGTTCGCTCTCTCTCCTCCCTGCGCCTCACTCTCCCGTCCGCTCGCGCCTCACTCTGGACCGTTCGCTGGCTGGGCGCCTCTGAAGAATAAATGTGTGCTCGAGACGCCGCTGTGAAACGCTAACGGCGACCACAAGGCTGAGATTATGGCCATCAGGTACAATGACATCACAAACAGGTGCTGATGAATGTGTAAATAAATGGTTACGGTACAAATCCTCGTCTCGTCATTAATTTACGCCATTAAAATTACTACGCCGTGTACTCTCGGCGCAAGAAATGCATTCGCATTTCCTCAGGATTCCCTTCGGGGAGGTGGGTCCATTTTTTAACCTCCTTGGTACCACCAGTGCGAATCTGCCGTAATTTCTTTTAAAGACGATGGTCTTTCTTGGGGAACATAAACGCAGAAATTTTGGTCTTTCTTTCTTTCTTTCTTTCTTTCTTTCTTTCTTTCTTTCTTTCTTTCTTTCTTTCTTTCTTTCTTTCTTTCTTTCTTTCTTTCTTTCTTTCTTTCTTTCTTTCTTTCTTTCTTTCTGTTTGTCTGTCTGTCACCCGATTCAGCCACTGGGCCAAAGTTTAACCACTTGCGGAACGCCCAGCCATATTGAACTGGTACCGAGGTTCATACTTGTGAACATTATCGATCAAAAAGCAAATGTTACGCATATCTGAGGCGCAACATCAATATATAAGTATTAGTGTGTTCCTTTACTAGAAAATACATAGATACGTAATTTAAAAACCCTAGTGTTTTTTAGGCTGTGTGGAAAATGCTAGTGTTTTTTGGGCTGCACTGCAAATGCGACGCTATGAGCCAGATGCGGCGATTCAACATAGAGGAGGAGGACTCATGTAGTGGCCAGCAGACGACTATCGTCTTTCTACGACATTTGCAGCGAAGCACGCAGACACGCGGCCAATTTTTTTTGTTTGCCTTCCTCTACACTTTTTCACATAAAAAATGCACAGGCTCCATGTTAGTAGCCCACCCATTCCTTCCCCACGATATCAATTACGCCACGAAACGAGAATGCCACGACTCATGCGAAATAACTACGGTCGTCCGGACCTAGAGTATGGAGTACCTCGGCTACTAAACACTATTGAGCATGACATGATTAATGTGCACCCCGCTTGAACAATTTGTAAATAAACATTCTTTTACATTCCACGCTAACTGATAAATAAAATACATCTCAATAAGTTTTTATGTACACCGGATACATGTTTTTTTTTGGTTTGTGCTGCAGTTTGAATGATCATAATTAAATACATATAGGTATATATTCTTGAAGTGTTTGTGTGGTATGATGTCTACCTGTATTGCGTTATTTGCAGTGAAAATTATGCACATGCATGTTTAATTTATTTCTCTGGGTTCTCTATTGTTTGTACTCGCATCGAAACCATGTACATGCATGCCGAATGCGAATAGGAGTAAGAGCTTCTGTCAGGCAATATGGGCTTTAGCTCTTTCTCCTCTTTCTGTATCAGAAAGAAATATAATAAACTTCAAACTTGAGATATATAAGTAAAGGCCTGTTAGCGTAATGGACGTCAAAATTACGGTGCGGTTGGGCCTATATAGAGCCACGAATCATGCTCCGTGGTCTCGTTCGATGAAGGCCCACTGTTTCCAGGTAACGTCGTCGTACCTCGTTCAAGCCAAGGCGTGTTCATACCAGGTGCTTGATGGTAGCGCCGAACAGGATTAAAATGAAATGAGCGTAAAGTGCGTCCCGAATTGCTGCGTGTAATGCCGTTATGATATCAGAGTCACTTGTGACGGTGTTCTGTTTCTTTACGATAACAGTGTTGAAGACGTGGAACTTTGGTGCTGGAGGCCTTCTGCGGTCGCAGCTTCCGTGTCATTCGCCATGCCACCGTTCTCCTGAAGGTGAGCTCTTTTGCATGTTTTCTTCGCAGTTTAAGGGTGGCTGGCGCGATACATGTGTGTAATCTTGCTTCAGAAGATTCGCTCAAGTGTAGTCATGACAGGGGCGTGGCCAGAAATTTAGGGGCCAAAAGGGTGGGATTAAAACCTCTTTCCCTTGGCTTCGCCAATCAGTCATGGAGTCAAATATCGCGGGGCTCGACCATTACATTTAAAAATGAGTCGTCGAAGCCGCCTTGGATTTGTGCGCCTTCTGGCACATAGTTGAAATTGTAATTTCTCTTTTCGTGATCTTGTGCAGACTTACCTGTTGTTTCGTCCACAAGCCGGATGCCGCGTCAGACCGATCACTACGAAAGATCCTTCTAGATAGCCCATCCAGGTTCGTGCAATATTTCTGAAGTTTCACTTACCTTGGTGTTGCATAGCTTCGCAGTGATGTCGTTGGTGTCGTGCATTACGACTACCGTTGTATAGCACAGAAGCTAGGGTGTCGCACTGTTAAGGTTGGGGATGCGGGTTCGATTCCGCGCCACGGCTGCTGCATTTCGACCAGGGCGAAATGCAAGAACTCCAGTGTGCGCACATTTAGGTGCTCGTTTAAAGAACTCAAGTAGTCAAAATTAGTGCAAAGTTGCCGACTGCGGTGAGCCATATTATCATATTGCGGTTTTGGCATGTGAAACCCCACGAATAATCGTTAGGTACCTGATGATGCGCCAGTTTGTTGCCCCTAGCTTCCCCTCGCATTGGAAGTTGGCCTGGGGTGGGGAATACAGCATTAACCATCTACCGACGTTTTTCACAGTCAATGCGCATCGTATTTAGGCCCATTAAAGGATATATACGTGCTTAAGCGCATTAATAAACAGAAGTGCTTGACACAAACGAGGCAAATCACAGGACACACTAAAAGCGGTACATTGTTCCTTAGATTACAGTTCTGCACCCACTTCCAATCGAACGATAACTTGAGGACACCCTGTGAGCGTTAAGATAACGCTCAATGTCTGAACGCGCTGTGTACAATCAGTGATCGAGAACGCGCTTGCTTGCACGCGGGACGTTCTGGACAGCGAAAGCGTGCGCACAGGGGGAGGTGCCGTGTGCATCCCCCCCCCCCCTCAGTGCCTCTTGTTAGCACTTCATTCTGATCATCAGGGCGTCAGTAGGGGAGGAGGGGAGGATAGCCCCTGCAGTGAAACGTTCTATTCACCTTGAATATGCCTGTTCTTATGGAGTTGTGATTAGAGAACCGGAAATGGAGGCCGAATATCGAAATGCAACTGCGTGTCCTCGCGTATCACGTGTTTCAAAGTGTTACACTGTGTGGCGATGACGTGACTAGAGGCTACATGGCGGGTCATTCATACCGAAACGGTGTAGACTATAGCTATAAGGAAGGGCTACGCGCATTCGAAAAGCAGCACTTCCGTCGCACGAGCCGAAAAATGTCAATCACCCGGGATTTACCCTTGCCACAGGCGCATGTTACGGACTCACGCAAACGTTCTAGGCTATGCATGAAACATTTCAGACTGTCCCGTTGAGCAACGCAACCTTCGCTGAACAGTGATGTGTCGATTCCTAGGTTAATACAAATCCGAAGACAGGGTAAGATGGATTCCTGTGGCCTTGAGAAATCGCGGCATAGGGAATTGCGCTGGAGCCCTCGTTTCGACGGGAGACCTTCTTAGGACAGCAACAGACGATGGCAAGTCCTATTATCGAAGCATTGGCTAGAGCCCATTCCCTGTGTCAAGGATTTCTGATCATGCAGGTCACGTAGCTCCTTCACGAA
Source organism: Rhipicephalus sanguineus (assembly GCF_013339695.2). Taxonomy (NCBI): domain Eukaryota; kingdom Metazoa; phylum Arthropoda; class Arachnida; order Ixodida; family Ixodidae; genus Rhipicephalus; species Rhipicephalus sanguineus. The sequence continues at coordinate 78,608,692 of NC_051184.2, read as the reverse complement.
ATAGAATACTTTCCAGACTAGTATCACGCGAATGCTGAACGACACTACAGGTATCTTATTGCCTTTCTGTATCCGTCATTTTGTTAGATAATTGAGATATTACAAATTGTGCGAATTAGCCGAACAAAAAGTTCTTTCGTCTGGTTTACATAGTCGTGAGCAATATGAGCTTCCTAAATTACTTTTGAAAGGCCCTAGCGGCTAAGCGTAGTTTTCAAGCGCAGAAGTGTCCATGACAATGAATGCCGAAGCAGAAAGGTATTCAGGCAATTCAACAACCATATTTATGTCAGTAAATTACAAGCGATAGTTGAATGAACCTGAATTCAGTGCTCCAGCTCGTATTGCTGATGATAGTGCATCACCTGCCCTTATCGCCTTTTTTGTTTGTGAACTGCGGTGCTGCTTACTGGAATAGCACCAGCAAACCTTTGTAGAACTCATGGAAGCTAAAGGGGTACGAACAATCCATCTGTTGAAGTGCTGCGGAGGTGACCCTGTAGGTACAAGCGAATCCGATTTACAGAAGAAAGAGCTCCAAATATAGTATCGAATGAGCTCTCGCATTACCCAGGAATTGGTGCTGTCATTTGTTCGAAGTTAGTACTGGCCATCCTAACGAGTCAGTGGTATGACGTGTATCTGTTACAAGTGCGTTCGAAGAAACGCTTTGTACAGGGTCGTCCACCTTTATTACGAACACAGCTAAGCGTGACCTGCATGCCCGTATTGGCCGCGAGATCGAGCGGAGTCGCCGCCTGGCGGCTACTGGCTGAAGCGCGCCTAGTGTGGATTGCTCCATACGCCGTCTGCTAGCCGCGTTGTATTTGCATGTGCACGTACGTCATGCAGGGCCTCAAAAGGCGGTTTGTTCCGTTGCGTTGGTGCAACTTTAACCGCTCGTACGTATGCCTAATAACATGTAAAAAAGCATTTGGTTTTGATCGGCTGTATATGTACTGTAATAAGATCAGTGAGTGCACTTGTCGAGAGTGCTGTGTGTGGTCGTCGCACTGTCCGTTCACGAGAGTCATATCAGTGTAGGTGCCGCTCTGTGGTTCAAGCGAATTGCAAAGTGCACTTGGCGAAATCTCATGTGAATATAGCCTTTTAGCGGCTGGGTGGTTAAAAAAAAAGGCTCTCATGCAATAGCGCGTTCTGGTTAGGTGTATAACTTCGGGACTGACGTTTATAGGTTACGCGACGAGCTTTAGTTGTGTACGGTCCTGGTCCCACTGCAGAGAACTATTTCTGTCAAGTCACGTCTCACACTTAATTCGGTACTTAAATTGTCCGCTAAACAGAACAGAAAATGGAATGACACGGAAATCACCAAACTGAGTTGCCTTGCGCAATTATAACTTGTGGCGAAATGTATACAAAGACACCCGTGTACTTGCGAGGTAGCTTATGCCTGTCAAATTTGCGCTGTGGCAAGTTCAGTGTCGGAAGTGCGTCAGGCCTCAATCTCTTCCGCGAAAACCCTTAAAAAAAGACAGCGAGCGAGAAAAATATATTCATCAAGAAAAGCAGTTGCGATAAACTCGCTCGCGCATTTTCATCGCTTACGTGGCGTGTGAGGGCTCATAAAACGATACCATTTACTATGCACCAGATCATGCATACACACTTGCCGCGTTTCGGTGCACGTACTTGCCCTGCGGAATACTGAGAACTGTTCTCGCGGCCGTGTAAACACAATGGGACATGCGCGAACTACAAAAGGGCTCGGGGACTCTCGTTTAAACAGACTCATAGCCAATTATGCGCGAACAAACTTTGCATTCACAGCGCAGACGGTACATGAATGACAAAGAATAAATTCCATGAATTAATTTTCTTCTTTCTCGATTGATTCTCGCTTAATTTTCCTGTGGAAGTGTAGGAAAATCAAAGCACAGGGAAGCTTCCCCGAGCGTTCTCTTACTGCGACCGTCTTCATGCTCGTAGTGCACAGCAGCTGCAAGCATATAAATGCACACATTAGCGAAGTTATCGCTGACTACGCACCATTCTTTCTCGTCTGCGAACGCGAATGCACCGTCGTCGAAGTGCTGCACACCATCGCGTACTTGGAAGGCGTCCTGCCGTTACGAAGCCTAACGAGCCATAGTCGGCGACGTTCCGCGTCGGTGGATAAAAATGGAAGCTTATTCCTGGATCTGTGCAGTATGTGCGGCATATGGCACCGAACAAAACCTCACCATCGATAACGAAGAGTTTTCTGCGGGTACGGAACACAAAATCACGATGTGAAAACAGAAGCGCCGTGCACTTCTACACACACCACACGAAACCAGTATCCACACTAGCGGGGTGACGGTGCTGCCACCTATAGGTCGATCTCGCAGCGAATAGCGTGCGAGCGCAGCGCGATGGCGTTGCTGGAAAGCGTGCTTCAAACTCACTGCAGCGTGTCGTGCAGTTTCCGTGTACGAAAACTCAGGACTTCGTCTTTTCATTGCCACGATTTCAGTTACACGCATGCGTTTTTGCGGACTTGACAGAGGTGCTTTGGTTTATGGGCTTTAACGGCGCAAAGCGTCTCTGCCTATGAGAAATATCCCACAATCTGAAACAGCGGACGCAGAGAAAGCTTCGCTCCGTTACCATCGTTACCTCCATAGCGTAGTAAAACCGTGAGTATGCCCCGCCGTGGGGGCTCAGTGATTAGGGCTCTAGCCTATAGCGTGGCCTCCGCAATTAGCTCCGGCAACGCGCGCGCTGTCGGAGGTAATCGCGGAGGTGTCACGCCTATTAGGTGAAACGGAGTACGTCCTGATCGAAATTTTCCGGAGCCCTCTCCTATAGCTTCCGTCATAGGCAGAGTCGCTTTGCAGCGTACACCATTTACCAAACGAAGCCAATCGTGATACGTGGGCGTCAGCATGGGGGTAGGGTGGGGTGCAAAAAGCCCCCTCCCTCCAACGAAGCCACACCAGCAGTTGTCCCCACCCCACTCCAAGCAACACCAGTGCTCCCCCCACAGCGATGCAACGCGTGTTCGCACCCCACAGTCAAAATCCTGCGGACACCCATGTTCCGAGAGGTTTGCAACAGTGCATACATTTAACCGAGATCGTGGCAACGAAAAGAGGGACCGGTCAGTTCCACGCGGAAACTGAACAGCACGCTGCAGCGAGTGAAGTGCGCTTTCCCGCAAGATCATCGTTCTGCGCTCACACACTACAGGCATGCACATAGTGCCATGCTTTACAGCAAAGAAAGCATGGCACACTCGCGTGCTGTCTGAGACAATACGGAGTACCGCCTCCCAGCTCCTGTTCGCTGGCGCTCCACGGAGCGCGGACACGCTGCATATGCTAGTGGACGACCCTGTACAAAACGGTGCATTTGGAGATATGCAGCAAGTATTGCATTGCAGCAGAAGAAAAGTAGGAGGGAGGCAGTTCCTCCTCCTTTTGTTCTATGGCAAAAGAGTCCTCCCTGTGCACCGTTGGATAATACAGAGCGAAGTGATTCCAAACTGGCTAGGAAGTGCTCGAATGAATGAGAGCAGTGTAACTGAGGGGAGCTAAAGCCGAAAAAACATACAAATGCGAAGACAGATTCATACATGTGGCTTTATTAGTGCTACGCAACTGCAAATCAACGGTAAGCTTGCGTTGTATTGAAGGAGTGTTCATCGCTGCATAGCTTCTGGTACGGCGGTGAGGGACGGACCACTGGAACTCCCGGTGCAGGGCCTGCAGTGCAAGAACAATGGCATGTGTTCAGTACTGCAACGCAAGTTATTAGAGAGTTTCACTTGCGTAATAGCCACAAAATAGGTGCCGGAGTAAAAAAAAATATCGTAGCACATACAGACGGGGGAAAGGAAATGTCAGTATTAGGCGAAAATGCAAGTTCCGCTGAAAGAGCACAAAACTTGAAAGCGTGCAAAGAAATACTAGAACCGCAATACAGTACACATATGCCGTCCACATCTTTTGCAGGGTCCACAGCAACCTAAAAAAGGTAACGGGCAAGCCGTAGCCTGGAGCGGAGATTCGAACAAAGGGACTGGGTGAGTTTTGTGCATGCCATTGCCTCGCGAATAGCAGACCTGTTGTACGGTTTACGTAGCGCTAGCACAGGTTACCTAAACAAGGTCCGGGAGTTCCGGCACTTCCACCTACAGGATAAAGGTGAACTTTACCACAGCAGATTGCGCGAGTGACCAGTAATGGTGGCTGAGTACGTGCGCGGGCACAGAGAACACGCTATAGACACAAATAATGAGAGTCGCTGAAACTACATATCAAAGGATCAAGGATTTCTGTCATACGAATGGTCTTCGTTCCTCCTTAATTGACGTGCAAAGTCACTGAATGTGGCAGTTACAGGCGCCGATGTTGCCATGTTTCGGACATTTCATATCGCATCATGCATTAGGATGAGAGAGACCTTCGGTGGCACGTTACGGTACTGTATATGTTTCGCAGCAAGCAAGCAGTATTGTACTGTGTTACGAAACCTGCGAAATGTGCACAATACCGTACTGCATCATGTTACGATACTGTATTACAAAACATGTGAAGGTTTCCCAGTACAATGCCGTTCAGCGGAAGGTATCTGTCGTCCAGTGCAAAGTAAAAAACAGAAAAAAAAACATTGTAAATCGTGCGATGGCGGTAACGAAAACGCACTGTAGAACGTCATAATTTCCCTAAGAATGCGTCATATAGTATCGGCAATTAGCTGAAGCTAGAAACTATGAAAATCGCAGCACTGAATGGTCAGATAATACTACGTGTACTGTCACTCTTCAGAATGTCAGTCCCGCACCACGTACAGATCGCGAGAAACCGAAGCGCATATCATTAGCCTCTGCGCGCGTTGTAGTTGCTGTGTCATTGCAGACGTGAAATTTGCTCGCATGCTGGGGGAGAACTGTAAGGAAATAAATGCAGGCAGTCGCCCGCGCCACTTCTACCCTGCCTGGCATAATGTGCCTCGCCGTCATTATCAAAGAAATAGGCTGATAGTCACGATGAGGAAAGCTATGCCAAGTAGGGGCGAAGTTGCACTGCAGCCCTAAACGCGCATGAATTATGCATTGCTTTATCGAGGAGGACTAACGAACGTAATTGCAATATCGCGTTCAGTTTCGCATTATGACACGGGTGATGCAAACGATGGCAACCGGAGGTAACGCAACTTTACAGAGATTTAACACGTAGTGAGCATGGAATGCACTGTAATATCGTAAGGAAGTCGCAGTTGTAATAGAGAAACCGTTCACAATGATACCGCTGTACAACAAGCGACAGCATAGAAAGTAACAGTTAAGGTAGCTAACGGGTTGAGAAAAGAACACTGCTCTGTGGAGGTCGTATGAACAGGAATGGAGTGCCTCAACACACAGGCTGGCCAACGTTTTGAAAGGTGGACCAGCCTCTCGAGACGTTTGTCAGCCAGTCTGAAAGGCACCCCATTCATGTTAATGCGACGTATAGTGTAAGACGCACTCCCACTGTAGTGAAAAAACGAACACAGCGTCATTTACTTTCGCAGGTAGCCTCCATAGCAGCCAAGCAGGTGAATCGCAAGCACGGATTGAAGACGACCTGACCCTCATCGCAAGCACGGGTTAGAAGCGTAATGCGTCAGTTAGGGTTACGATATGGCTCAATAAAGCGCAACGAAAGTAGGAATGAACGCGGGACAAACGTTGTCCCGGCGTCCATTCCTGTGTGGTGTGTGTTTCTTTGCGCCATAGGTTCGCACGATGTACTGTCGGCCGCAAAAGTTTGCGGGATTTGTAGCGCGTGGCGGAGCGACGGAAAACTGCATTGCCGCGTCACCCACCATGACGCGGCGGGTGTTGAAGCTATCGGCCGCGGCCTTAGCGATTAGTGACGGCGCGTTTAGACAACGCGCCGTTGCCGGATCTAATCACGGAGGGCGCGGCCGATAACCTCAACACCCGCCGCGTCAGGGTAGGTGACGCAGCAATGCAGCCTTCCGTCGCTCTGCCACGCGCTGCAGAACCCGCAAGCTTTCGCGACCGACAGTACAAACGCAGTTCATGGTTCAACTCGGCTATTCAGTCTGCATTTGAAACACCGGTAAAGCAGACAAAGCGGAAGATGCGAGGACCACGATGTACGCAGAGGGACAGGTAAGCGAAATGTCGTCTGAAGTGTGAGAACCGCAACTAGCAATTCATACGTGAAGTGCAAGTTTCCCACTTGCGAGATTTCAGCTAGAACAAAAGAGGGAGACGCGAGGCTTGCATGCAAATAAATCTGTGAACATGCCAGAAATACGAACAGTGTCGTTGCTGGCAGTATCTATAACCGTGTAGCGGCTATAGTCACTGTAAATAGGCAGTTTTAGAATAGCGTACGCATAGCTTTGCGTTGGCTGTTCGCGCAACTGCGCATGCGTCGTGCGCTAACCGCTTGCGGGCTCCCGTTAAGTGACGGAAATAGCGGGCCGCTAACGCTAACTTAGCGTACGCTATTCTAAAACCGCCGAATATTACACGCGATATGGCGTTGTGGGAACATGCGGGCTAACAGAATACTCGTTCGAACACAAAGAAACGCGAATGTGGAGAGGTCGACCTTAAACACGCAGAAAGCCGGGTACCATACAACGCTGCATGAATCCCTTCGCAGAACGATAGAGGCCGTTCATTCCAGTAATGTACCGTCATTCGGTGACTAGGGCAACAAAACCAGGTAAGCTAAAAGAAGTTGCGAAGCCCCTCCCTCTCCTCTCTCGAAAGTAAGAGGCATAGAAAGTTGGTGGAGTGGGTCTATTACCGGGTCTAGCCTCCAGTCTGGCGAGACTTCAGCCGGAGGCAACAGTACATCCCGGAAACGAGCCACCGGACGAGGGAAGTTTTAATGCTACGGCGGTGGCATTTCGACGTCTGTCGAAATGAAACTCGAATGCCGCAAAGTGACATCCTGCTGTAAATATAAATGAAGAGAGGATACTGAATTCGGTAGGAGGAAGACACTAGTGGGAATTGAACACCGTATTTCTTACAGCATACAACATTAAATGACATGCGGGTACCTATGTATAAATACAGGGCATGGAAGGAAAGTGCAGTGATGAGTGGAATGGGACGCTAAACGCCAAAGCAACATGGCATGACACAATGAACTGCGCGGTCCTATAGATTCAGCAAGCTGGACTTCAGGGAGAGGACAGTGAACTATGTTCTATACAACAATGGCATGATGTTCCCTGTATTCAGTGGAAATAAATATCACCAGAAAACAAATCTGGTGTTCCGGTTTCATTCAATTTGAGCGTAAGCGCAGAATGTGTCTACTGAAAAGTACATGATCATGTGTTGCCGGTTGGGATGTGTGTCTCGCTCAGCACGTAGGCCATGAAAGTACGAACTGGCGGAAAAAAAAGGAACGTTCAGAGGCACGAGCGCAGTCCCTGAAGCGAAAGCGTGCACCATCCCTGAAAGTGCACGAGAAATTGTCGGCGTAACATTCGCTCAACGGGCGAAGGAACGAACTCCAGGAGTAGACATTGGAGCTTTCGGAACAGAAATTAGCGGACTACTGGTCGGAAAATGTACCGTAGTGAACATAGAACAGTGCTGCCGAACAGAAACTGGTCATATTTCCTGACGTATCGAAAGACACGGTCATGTAGCTCTAGCAATGTGTCTCACCCTGCACCGGCTGTGTTCGCTGAGGGCAAGAAGCTCCTTCCTAGGGTGGTCGCCGGTGACGGCGTACATCTGCATGGAATCATAAGGACGTACACAAAACTCGCAACCAACGCTGTGTAGTATGGTCACAGGTGCGAAGCATTGCGGTCTCCTTATCCTCCCGCACACGTTTCGTGTGATGCGCTCGCTACAGGACCCTTCGACTCCAGGGGTTCACACAGTAGTCCCACCTACGGCTACGCAACTTTCTCCGAGCAGATCCGACGCTAGCTACGAGATAATCCCGAATTGTGCATCCTTTTCTGTCGCTGCAGACCGGATGGCGAAGAGGCAGAGCATCCTAACGGTCACACCAGATGGCGAGTGATAGCACTACAGACGTGTTCGCATTTAAAGCTGTCATACATTTTGCGACGGTTGTCGAACTCGCTCGCTGAAAGGAGCTGAACATTGCAGGTCCGAAAACGCGTACGTTCACACACTCCCTGTAAGTTCGCCTGTTTATTTATAGTAGCAGATTTCATACCGACTTTAATTAATGACGACAGAACACACCGCTACCGCGTGAAATGATAACTGTTGGGGTTTTACGTCCCCAAACCACAATATGATTACGAAGGACGCCATACAAGAGGGCTCCGAAAATTTCGACAACTTGGTATTCTTTGACGTCCACGAAGATCTAAGCACGTGGTTCTCTACCTACACGCAGCCGCCCCAGGCGGTATACACTACCGCGTTTGGAGCGTGTAATCTCAAGTGACCGGAACAATAGTGCGAGTGACCTAATGCCACCGCCGCTTTGGATGGCGTGTGGCATGGACAAAAATGGTACAAAAAGGATAGAGCAATATATCAGAACATTCCATGGCCAGCAAGGAAGGTCACTTGCGATACGGACATGCTATTCCGAAACTCAAGAACGATCATCAGCCGTAGCGATCACTGACAGTGAAGAACGTTGGCGTAATTTTTCGTGGGACACAGTCAGGCTACCTGTGATATTAGCGTTCAGCTACGAATTACGCACGACGTTGTGTTTACGGAAATAGGAGGTCGCATGAATGCAAAGGAATCGAGATATTAGAATGGTACCGGGGTTACGCAATTCTTTCCTTCCGAATGGTTCAGGAGTAATACGTTTTTTTCACTACCTAGGCGGAGATCGTTCATTGCTTACTCTCCTTACGAAGTAATGAATAACGGACGTCTAAGGATGTGCTAGCTAATAATGTAAGCAATTATCGTGTAACATACAGAATAACGGCACGTATACGCTGCTTCTGCACAGAAATTGCGCATCACACACATTCGAACAGCCCGCCGCCAAAGCACGACTGCATGATTCCACGCTAGGAGGCTATCGCTTCGATCGGCCTGCGCGGTTCACCAACTCATTTTCCTCCTCGCCGCCGTCCATCAAGCATCTGGTCGCGTTTTCTACAGCGAAAATCGAGCCACACCGGTAGTCGAGTGGGTAAAGTGCTTGACTCGCACTCGCGAGGGCCCACGCTCGAATCCTGGCCCCCGCAGCTAGGTTTTGAGCGACGGCCCGCTTCCGTGCAACACTAGCACGGCTGTACGCTCGGCCGCCGGTGTGTGGGGACAAGGTGGATGGTCGTGCCTTTTTTTTTGGCACACTGTCTCACCTCGCTGTCCCCCGGGCACCGAGTGAGCAGGTGCTTGTTCTACTTCCTTTCGCTGTACAATTTTCTTTCGATGCCCCCGATTTCGAAGGGCGGCTTGCACCATGGGCGCCTTCGCGCCAGAAGACCGCAGTGCCGCACAGCGGGTCTGGTGACTCAGTGTGCGGCACTATAGCAACAATTGCGCGAAGTTTTTCGCATCCTGCAAGCCGCCCTACAAACATCACTGGGAAGAACCATAACGTGTCTTGCTAGGCTCACCAGAAAAACGTGCGATGTGGATGGTCCTGTCCTTGAAGGCCAGTGATTGACTCAACTCCGAGTACACCTGCAAAAAGAAGTATTTTTTTACGGCTCAGAGCCTTAGCCGTACGTGATAAATGAAACGCCGCTATTCGATCACTCTTTTACTCCATAATGATCCCTATCATAAATCTGTATGTAGCCGGTTGCATTACTGGCGCGCAGTGTTCAGCACCCAGAACAGCGCGGCAAATGCAGTAGAAGGCCTGACGTGGTAATACCACGAAAGAGTAGACAGTTATACTTTAACGGGTATAGCGAAATAGCCGGATAGAAATGCGCAGTACGCTAAACGACCCGCAGCGCTTACCTTACGCACGCGATTTTTCAGATTCCCTTAACCCCCGCTATCACGCTAACGTTAAGCTATAACTGTCTAGCGTTCCACACTCGCCGTCGTGCCTACCAGCGGCGCTGACTGAAACATTCAGGTATGCACATGAAGTGGGTGGCCGCCGTCGCTCAATTCGTAGAGCATCGCGTGCGTTATCCGAAGGTTGCAGGTTCGGTCCCTGCCGGCGGCAAGCTGTCTTTTCGTTCACATTTGTATGATAATTGCTAGAATATAATTAACGTTCCCCGTACCTTGCTTGGCTTCGTTATCTGTTGGTTTTCATCAGGGACGTAGCCAGGAGGGGGGGGGGGGGTTCAACACCCCCTCCCCACGGGAAATGTTCAATTTTGCTTGCGTAGGTATACAGGCGGACATACATAAAGCATGGCTGGCTACTCCCCTGGTTTTCATGAAGTCCACAACGAACAGCATCTTTCGAGTTCGGAAAGGCTAACGTCGCCGTTCTCTGCGCGTTTCCTCATTCTAACTCTCCTACACATCTTCGCTAACCAATACACCTAGTGCGAAGTGCTGCGATTAATGAAAGACCTGGATACTTTCAATATTGTTGATCATTATGCCGTGAAGAAGAAGTAAGGCATGGGGCTGACTCGGCATTTAGACAAATACTGCTATAGCGATGATAGGTAAGGTCTGAATGGTCTTCAGATTACGCAATGAAGTAGCCAAGCCATTTATGTTTTTTATGTTAGAATGTTTAGTGCAGAGCGTAATACGGAACAGATTCGTGAAGTTTCTTGGCAGTTTTTGCATTTTCTCCGCTTCGTCAATCGGTAGGACGTGTTCTGAATGTACTTATTTTGTGGAGGTGTAGTCGTGGAAGCTCGACGATGCCCATATGAATCAGCAGGAAAATGAAATTCACCATCTCTGCGGCACATTTCCCAAGAACCATTATCTTTAGCGTAGAACTGCTTCTACAGGATTCGCAGCCACGTACACTGGATATTGTTAACATAAATCCTGCACATTACTTCCGCGGTGAATGAGATGCCTAAAACGCCAATTTTCCTTGTGACATCTATCGCTTCACTGCGCAACACAACTCTGAGGTGATGGCCCGGTAGCCTTGCTGTTCTGAACATTACTCTCTACTGGTTAAAGGCTATGTCACCAAATTTTTACCATATACTGTTCAGGCAATACGACTAAAATGTATAGTAGTGCGAACATCCTCACGGCATTTCAATCGGAGTAAAAAAATCGATGTGCCAGAAAGCGTCACGTAGTGATGAACACCTGACAACGATCCGGGCTCTTTCGATGTTTTTTTTTATGATCCGAACTATACTTCCATGATTTGACATCATCCTTAGAGTCACTTGTGCTAGAAACACCAGAAAAATCACTTCTGGACGCCACAGAATCGTTCAAAGAGCAAGATTTCCGAGAGGGTCTCGCTACCGCTTCGTCTGCCATTTTGGCGAACGAACCAAGCGAACTGCTATCTGTGAGTCGCTGCCAATCGGGGAAAAGAAAACTATCTATGCAGGAAACGAAACATTAGCGCTTACCGAATGTGCTAGATGGGGCAACTAGTTCATAGGAGCGTCCGTACTTTTAAATTCGCGTTCGGGTCACCGGTGACCAACGTTCTATAGGCGCGGTCACGAAGGAGTTAAGGCGTCAAGTTGCAGTATGCAGAAACTCTTTTCCACCTTTTAGGGGCGAAGCTCCTCTTAGTCTAACCTTGTCACGTCTCCGTTGTCCGGCGTAACCACCTTTGCAAACTGCCCACTACATCGTGTTTGCAAACATCCCACTACGATCCATCACTTCACCGACGATAAAGCCGTTATAATGAAGAGGGAACGGAAAACCACGTCTAGCTACAACTTGCGATTAATAAAAGTTCTTGTATAAATATATACAGTGTTTGTCACGTCTTTGATGATGTACTGGGCTATCGCTTTGATTACTGCTGGGCGAAACCAACGAAGATTTCACGGTGTAACCATGATTGCTTCAGGAGCTTCGCCCAAGCTCTTCATCACTCACCCGTGGATATGCTGTGAATTTTTTCTCTTCCTGAAATATAATTGTACTCCATTTGAAAGCCTTACGTAGCTCATTGGTCAAGAATTATGGTGTACTAGAATAGAGTGGCGTGTCGTCCTGCGCCGAAAATGTGGCTCTTTTTGCGATGACGAACTGCAATGCGAGAGCACACCATACTACTGTGCCACCGCACATTGAAGCTATTTATAGTAAGGTGAGATACAAAGCCTTCGATATCAGCAGTTGTAGTTGCCGCACTGGTCGTGCGTGTACGTAGGAAACTCGTTGATTTTTCCCTTCTGTTTCAATATAGTAGAAATCTCTATGGTCGGTGACATGCGGAATCCACGGTGATTCGATTCGGTGACGACGCGATTCGTCATTCGCGCCAGCGTAGGGCCGCTTCTAAATGAACTAACGTTGTTTCTCTGCAGCTTACAGCGTTCCAGTGCACTAGTATCGACTGCTAGGGAGCGCAAACTTTGCCGTTTCGCTCCTCATGACGACGCTTTGAAGGAGTGCATGTCGAGTTAGTGTTTATTATTGTGCACGTTGAAGCCATCTTTGCGCGGGATTCACAATATGCTGTGTCCAGGTGTACGTTAGCTGCCACAAAGGTTTAATGATGTTCATAGACGTTCGTCGTCGGGATGGAGATGTGCGTCCTGATCAAGCGGATCTATAGCTGGCATACATCAAGAGACATTGTGCAAGCTTTCGTATATCAGTGTCTGGTAATCATTCAACTACTATCTGCGAGGACGCGTTTCACTTTCGTGTTATAGTGATTCCTATGACGACGGGATCAACCATGTTTTTTTTTCTATCATCTGGCTCACGCAGGTGTGGGCGCGGTGGTCGTGGAAACATAGGTGTGCGCAGGGTTCCCCATCAGGGGGGGGGGGAAGGCTCATCGCAGCGGCCCCCCACCCTACTAAGTCAACGTATGGGATAGATTTTGCGCCCCCCTCCTTCTTAGGTGACTAGAAGGGTCGATGTACGGGGCAGATTTTGCGGCCGCCCCCCCTGTGCGCACGCTATGCGCTGAACTCACCTGAAGATGATAATGTTATCGTTCCGGACCTCCTTGTGTGTTTCGTCGCATAACTTCAAGTTAGTGTAAGAGCTAGGCAGGCGTACATATGAATGGAATGAATAGCGATGTCCTTTTTTTATGGCTTCTGCAATCAAAACAGTAAGCATATGAATTGTGCATGCTCAGACGACGCAGAAGCAGCTTTATTTATTGCATCCAACTGTGTTGAAGCGTTTAAATCTTGCAAATAATTGCAGTTTTTATCGTGTTATGTGACCGTTTTACTCAAGAACTGCGGAAAATTTCGCACGCCGGGCACAACGTTCGATCATGGCGTCCTTCTGGCGGTGTCATTGCATGAGTGACCACAGTTATTTCATTGGTTTGCTGCGAAGACGACACACTGCCCCATTCTTGTACACCATAGCTCAGCGATGCCGTGCGAACGAATGGCACCAAGATTCACGCGACATTATTACAGATGTCATGAAGGCATAAAATATAATCATAAATAAAGTGATTACAAATGTCAGGCGATTACCGCTGCATTAGAGCTATGCACAGTCATAGGGCCAGAGTACATAATGCAATTACGTTTACCTAACTTCACTCGTACTCATGTTATCACGGTGGATTCGTGCTGAGTACAACGCAGTCATTATTACGTGAACAATAAGAGTGAGCTTGAAAATACTTTGTTGTCCACAGAGTCAATCAGAAGGATGCAGTGTGAGCGCAGCCACGAATCGGCACGGCGGAGGGGGGTGGGTGGAATAGAGCACTGCACCGGCCGTGATTGCCGGCCCGGCCCGAGCCAATAATCTAGGTGGTGTTGCCCGAACACTGAATCGATAGCAGAGAGAGAAAGAGCAGAGGAAGGCAGGGAGGTTAAGTTTGCATCCGGTATGCTACCCTGCACTGGGGTTAAGGAAGAGGGGGTAGAAAGCGAGAGAGAGAAAATAAATAATAAGAAAAAAAAACAATCACGACCACACACACACAAGAGCGTTCCGCTCAGAGGCGCTCTGACAGGCCAGTGGATCGCAGGAAGGCGAGTAGTGCTTGTAAAGCCTTCTTCTGCGACGTTATGTCCGAACGATGGCGTAAAAGTCTTTCTTCTGATAGAGGCTGGTCGTCTAACTTGTTGAGAGCATGGCAAAGAGATTGTCTCTGTGTTTCACACAGAACATGCCGAATCGTTTCTTCGTCGCCGCAGTGTTCACAGGCGGTGGTGTCGGCCATCCCTATGCGAAAATGCATACGCATGGGTAAACGCGACGCCCAGCCATAATCTACAGAGAACGGTAGCGTCACCTCGGCAAAGTCTTGATGGCAGTCGAAGGCTTAACATGGGATCAAAGGAGTGTAGTCGTGCATGCATGAAATCTGGCTCATTCCAATTTGACATGGTGCATTGGCGAGCGAGCATGCGGAGGTTCTGAGCAGCGTCTGTCCTAGAAAGAGGTATCGACAGGTCGCGGTCCTCTGTATGGGCTGAACGGGCAGCTTGATCTGCCCGTTCATTGCCGATAATACCACAGTGACTTGGTAGCCATTGAAATCTAATGCAGTGTCCTTTCTCGGTGAGGTGGTGGAACATCTCGGCAGTCTCAAATACCAACTGTTCGTGCGGACCGCGGCGTAAAGTCGACAGTAGAGACTGCAGTGCCGCCTTGGAGTCGCAGAAAATCGTCCACCTTTTTCTCATTTGGTCGTTAATGAAAAGCAGCGCGGCGCGAAGCGCTGTGAGCTCTGCTGCCATCGATGTTGTTGTGCGAGCCGTCCTGAACATGATAGTTGTGGCGATCGTTGGAATCACGACCGCCGCTGTTGAACTGCTCGGTAGGACGGATCCGTCAGTGTAGACGTGAGTCGAGTCGTGATACTTCACGTAAAATAGAAGTAAAGCGAGCTGTTTATGAGCTGGTGCTGACAGATCTTGTTTTTTCTGGACGCCTGGTATTATCAGGTTGATGACTGGTTGTTTCAGGCACCATGGAGGAACCGAAGGTCTCGCCGCCGGTGTGAAGCCAGTTGGTAGAGATTCGCCGTGCGTGGTTACTGTTCGGCAAAAGGAGGTGCGTGGTCTGTCCGCTGGTACAGAGGCTAGGTGGTGGTGTGGTGTCCGGGCAAGATGCCTTATGTGGGTCCTCAGTGCTTCAACCTAAATATGAGTCTTTATGAGGTGGTCCTTGGCGATGGCTATGGTCGCCGCTGTTGAAGCACTTTGAGGCAGGCCTAAACAAATCCGGAGGGTCTGGGCCTGAACACTCTGTAGCATGCGTCGACTTGTCTTGTTTGCGTTAGTTAATGCAGGCAAACTGTATCGCAGGAAACCGAGAAACAGCACCCTGTACAGTTGTAACATAGCACTGGGCGACATTCCCCAAGTCTTTCCAGCGAAAAACTTGAAGAGGTGAGAAATGCCTGCCAACCGCTTTTTCAGGTACGAGACGTGAGGACTCCATGATAGTTCTCTGTCTATTATGACGCCCAGGAACTTGTGTGATCGACAATACGGTATACTTTGACCATTGATTGATACACTGTAGTTAGACATTGGTTTGCGCGTAAATGCCAGAAGAGCACACTTTCCGGTAGAAATTTCCAGGCCTCGATCACGGAGGTACAGAACAGCTTAAGTGGCAGCTCTCTGGATTCTCGCTGGCAGCTGCAGGCGAGGTACCGCAGATGTCCAGACGCAGATATCATCTGCGTAAGTTGACAAACAGTGTTTGGCAAGTGTGCATGGAGAGCAATCATCGTAAGATTGAACAGCACAGGGCTGAGCACACCTCCCTGGGGAACACCTACGATAACTGTAGTGTAGGGAAGTGTCCCCGTCCTCCGTGATCACAAAAAAGGATCGCATGCAGAGGTAACTGCGTATCCATTTGAACATTCGACCGCCCACTCCGACGTCTTCTAGCGCGGCAAGGACGGCTTCATGAGTAACGTTGTCATAGGCCCCTTTGACGTCGAGGAACAAATAAGCGCAAAGACGCTTGCGGCCTTTCTCGTGCTCCACGAAGGTGATTAGGTCGACGACGCTATCAATTGATGATCGACCACGGCGAAAGCCGGCCATGGCATCTGGGTAGATGTTATTGTATTCCATGTACCACTCCAGGCGTCCGAGGATCATCCTCTCCATCACTTTGCCCACGCAACTTGCCATTGCGATCGGACGAAAAGATGCCAGTTCCAGCGGTGACTTGCCAGGCTTCAACAATGGTATCAAACGACTGGTTTTCCAACTTAAGGGGAGTGTGCCCTCCTGCCAAGATTCGTTATATAGCTCAAGCAGAGCAATTCTCGCGCGCTCACCCAGATGACACAGGGCTCTGTAGGAGATTCCGTCAGGTCCTGGTGCTGACGAATGTTTGCACGAAGCGAGCGCTGCCTTCAGTTCTTGGATGGAGAAGGGGAGGTCCATGCGGGGGTCACGTGGTGGTGGACAGCTGTTCGAAAGTTGTAAACTGTCGGGTGCTGTAAGTTGTCCAGATAATCTGGCGCAGAATTCTTCTTCTACGTCAATATCTGGTCGCTTTTGGTAAATGCCTAAAGCCTTGAATGGAGACCTCTGAACGGGGGATTACCGCAAACCTCGTACCGTCCTCCATAGCTGCGATAATGGCTTACGAGGGTCGAGCGACTCACAGAAAGCAGTCCAGCGTTGGAATTCGACCTTATCCAACCGGCGCTGGATCTTTTTCTGCATACGTCTAGCAATCCGTAAATCGTCAATGGCCTTCGTGCGTCGGTACCTCCTTTCAGCACGTCGCCGGATTGCGCGAAGTCGCTCCAACTCTAGATCGAAGTCCGTGAATTTCGAAGAGCAGGTGAAGGTACACACAGAGTCCTGTACAGTGCTCTTGATTACCTCTTCCAAGTCTAGTATGTGGTCTTGACATTGGTCTTCCATTCGAGACTCAAATTTCGTCCAGTCCACTCTTCGTATCGTGTCGTGTATCTAGGAAGGTGACAATCCTCTAATCTTGACGTATGTGGGAATATGGTTACTCCAATGCGTTTCTATGTCCGTGAACTACCCCGCATGCCTCACTAAGCTTCGTGAAACAAAAGCGAAGTCGAGACAGCTGCTGTATGTGGAGCCACGTAAAAATGTAGGAATGCCATCATTCAACAACAAAAGTTCATTGTCGGAGGCGAAAGACACCAAATTTCTGCCTTTCACGTCGGTCTTCGGGCTTCCCTATAGAGTATGATGGGCGTTAAAATCTCCGATGATAACACATGGATCAGGGGCTTATGATAGGATGTCTCGTAATCTCTTATGATCAAACCGACTTGATGGTGATAGGTATGCGCCCACAACTGTAATGGTAAGTCTCTTCTTTTTCGCTCTTAAGCATACATATTGATTATCATCATGAGGTGGTACAGGCTGAAGGATGTAACTGAGATCGCGGCGAATGAACACCAGAACCTTGTTTCTTTCAGTAATGGCAGACGACATAAAAGGTTCGTATCCAGAAAGTCTTATTGCACTGGATAAATTCGGCTCGCAGATGACTATTACGGGAAACTTATTGGCGTACACGAATCGCCGAAAATCAGCAATGCGCGATCTCAGTCCTCTCGCATTCCACTGAAATATTGCTGCATTCCGGACCTCATCCCTGAAAGACATCGGTGACTGAGCCATGGTCTATTCAAGGGCTGCCAGCACCGCACTGAGAGCGTTCAGTACTTGAAGGGCACTTCTAGCTGACGTCGTCTTCATGTTGCCTAACAACATGCGAATGGCGTTCATCAATGACCGCAGAATCGCTACCACTTGGTGATCTGTGTGCCATGCCGTTGTAGCACCTTGCACTTGTGGTTGAGGCTCCTTCTGCTGTGGCTTCTCTACTGGTCGCGTTTGCTTAAGTGGTGGCCATTCCTTTGTTGAGAGAGATCTACAGGTAGCCTCTCTTTCAGCGGCGTTGGTGTTTGCCGCGCTGGGATCCGGAGGAACGGACTTTCTCACTGAATGCGACATTGTCCTTCGTGACGACCTTCTATGGCGACGTCGTCTTCGCCTCACTTTTTCCGCTGCCTCTTTGTGAGTTGAACTGTCTCTCACCATCTGTTTCAGAACAGATATCTTCTTCTTTATCTGAGGACAGTCCTTAGAGGAAGCACTGTGAGCACCATGACAGTTCGGGCACTTCAGCGTAGTTGCACTACAGTTGTCTTCTGAATGAGGTTCGGCGCATCGGGGGCACACTGCGGAATTTCTGCAAACGCCCTTCACGTGGCCAATCTTCTGGCAGTTGAAACACTGCATAGGCCTTGGTATAAATGGACTGACCTGGTGACGAAAATGGCCAACCTTCACGTAAAAGGGTAGACAGTCACCCTTGAACGTTACTCGCACACAACGTGTGTTACCTAGGCGACCTACATGCACAATGCCTTGTTTTCATTCGCCGGTTTTATAAGCACTGGGAGGTCTTCATTGGCGTTTTCAGTGTCGATGTCATAGATGACACTTGCTACGGTGGCACCATCCGCTGGAATGATTGGCCGGACTTTGATGTTCCCCAGCTGCGTTACATGCTGCAGCGTGCTCAGCGCACTCGGGTTCGATTCCAAAATGTTTTTCCTCGTGTTTAGCCTGATATCCTTGATCTCGTTTGGCACTGTGTTTTCAACGTACAAAGACAATGCTTGCCTGTTGAGGACACGCAGATTGTCGATAGCGTTCTGTGGCACAAACAGGATGGAGTGGGGCCACCGCTGAGGCGCAGTTTTCACAGTGGTTGTGCTTGGCGCCGAGGATGCGTTGATGATCCTTCGTTTGACCTTGCGGTACAACGCAGCTTGAAAGCCGTCTTCGGAGGACTCATCGCCTGATGCGGAGTACAGCTCGGTGTCCTCGCTCTCGCTTGCTGTGTTACCACGCTTCCTCGAGGCGATCCTCGCGGTTGAACCGGAACCGGACGGAACCTCTTGGGGTTGCACGTCCATCACCGTGATGTAGGGGGCGGCAGACCCCACAATTGCAGTGTAGAATCCAGAAAACGGCAGAGACGGGCAAGATGTGTTCCACAAGAGAAGCACAAGAGAAGCAAATTGCTTAAGCAGAGATACCTATGCCTTGCTGGCGCATTATTCGCTAACAATTATACTTTAACCTACGGTAATTCCTTTTATAGAAGGGCCTGAAGGTGGAAAGAGTTGAGCGGCCATACTGCGTACGATTAGCGTTTGTTCGGCAGCGGTATACCGTGCCTATGTTTTCTGCAAATACATTCGGAATTGTCAAGAGTGTCAAGATATTGTAGCAAGGAATGTGATTAGCAGCATGAGTTCAGTTTCAATATTAGCGCAATGCAAACAGGGGACCAGAGAACATAACGCTCTCCTCACGTTCTGTTTTTATTCGGTTCTCTATTCGAATTTAATGCACGCTCTACCAAGAAAGTAGATCGTGCACCCTTCTGAATATATAGCAGCTGTCTTCAGCATAATGGTGTATACTTTCTTAACGATGTTGTACCGGTCGAAGGTGGCGATTGGACTGTATACGCGGGTAGGACTGGCAGGAGGTGGACGAAGCGATTTACATCAATTTTCGAGGTTCTTTCCAGTTTGGGACTGAAGGCACGAATATACTTCTCGACGCTTACTCATTGGATGCATATGGTTCGAGGTAAGCGGACATCTTCCGGCACGGCATTGGTATTTCTCTTTTTTCAAGTCAGATATTTCGTCGAGGGAATATACCCTTCCCACTCCTTGTTGGACCTATGCTATTCCTGTAGATTCCAACACTACTGCGGAAGTGTCATGCAGCTATCGCACCATACAGCGGAATAAAACGAAAGCTCAGACATTGGGAGCAGGCTGTGCATATCCATCTCGCGTCACATGACCACCTGGAGCCGTGACGGAGCGACGAAACAAGAATTTGTCTTTATAGGGATTCTACGTAACGAATCTCTGCGCAGATATATCGTTTAAAACTTTCAAGAACGTTTCCCCGCTTTGGAGTTGTGTGATCGCTTTTGCGATGATAAGTTATAGGTATAAATTTATTACTATGATCCCAAAATAACAGTTCGGATATGGAATAAATATGAGTGCAAATAAAGCACAGAATAACGAGATGTTAACTACGTAAGCGCGTGGTCTATTCACTGTTAGCTCACCTGTTTCAGATAAATCAAGTAGCCCCATACGCAAGAAGCAAAAGGAGTTTAGAACTTTTCCAAAGAGCTTGCCCCACGAAAAAGAAAGCGTTTTTTCGAGATAAAATATGTGGAACATATATGCACACCGTATGTGAAACAATCTTAAGAACTGAGCAATGTCAGACCCCGGGCCGGGGTTTCGGGTAGGCCCGAGCCCGCACAGTTCTCTAGCGTGAAGTATGCAACAAGACAAGGAAATAATTCAAAATGCTTTGACGGCGGGCTTTCAACCTGGGCCTCCGCTTGGAGCGTTTCCCATGAAAGCCACCGAGTCTAGAGGTTTGACGCGTTCTCACGCCGCTCCCAGTTTAGTGTCACATCTCGTGCGTAACACCACCGAGGCACGGAGCCTGTACTGGCGACCCCGCAATCTCTTAACGTGACGGACTAGTGGTGAAACGAAAGGAATCCTGGACCGATGTATACGGACGACATTACGTGAAGTCCCCACGGATAGCCCACCCATAATGGAGAGAGAAGCGCGTGAAAATTCGAGGCGAACAAAGAAGTGAGGCAAAAAAAAAACGCCAGGCCTGCGCTGAAATCGCAGCACAGTCACAGCGAAAGCTGGAAGAGCGGCGTTTCTAGAGCCCGTTGTCAGCTCTCTTGGGGCTACAATACAAGTACACTAGAAAGATACCTTACTACGCCATAAATCACAATTTTAGTGAAGTTGGGAAGCACCTACTAAGCCATTAATCGTCATTCTGCGGAGAAGCGAGGCACCAGCTACACGTCTGTAAGGCATTATGTGCACTTTGTTGACGCGACGACTGATGATGATGAAGAATTATGGCTCAGCCCTTTGTAATGGGTTGGAAGCTTTAAACGGCCCACCAGTTAAGTAATTTGCATTGGGTGACACCCGGTTGCTATTTCCCTCTCCCATCATGCTGTGTAACATACGTTGCCGTGGGAGAGAGACGGGGGGGGTGAAGAACTTTACCGAGACCCCAAGTAAATGGATCATGCGCTTATGGGATTCTTTGGCAACCAATACAAATGCACTTGCGAGAAACCCACTACGCTCTAAATCATTGTAATTTTACTGAGACCCCGAGGAAATGAATCATGCGCTTATGGGCTTCCTTGGCAACCACTACAAGTGCACTTGCGAGGAACCCACTACGCTATAAATCATTGTAATGTTTGAGAAATAGGGCAGCAGGCACTGGGCCATTTTTCGTCATTCTACGAAGAGCCGTGGAACCTGCTAAACGCATGTAAGGCATTATGGCACTTTGTTGATGCTGTGCCTGACGACGATGAAGAATTATGGCAGAGTCCTTTGTAATGGGTTGGAAGCATTCAACAACCTACTCATTGCGCAATTAGCATTGTGTGACGCCTGGTTACAGAATTCGCGTTGTGCGACGTGTTGCGCGACGCTTGGTGCTTATTTTACTCTCTACCACGCTATATTGCATATGCTAATGTGGTTCCTTCCCGACATGAAGCCTGTATAGGACCTTTTTGCCTTGCAGTTCCAAGCACCGGAATGGCTCAGAGGTTGAATACTGGGCTCCACGCCAGAGGGCCTAAGTTCGAACCTCGTTCCATCCTAGAATTTTCTTCTTATTTCTTTTTTTTCTTATTTCGAGCGATACTGGTTACGGACACCGGTGGCGGCGGCAGCGGCGGCGGCGGACAACTACGGCGCCAAAAACGGCCGGTGAAATGATCTCCTAACAGCTTTCGCTGTAAAAAAACTCCCGGAGTCTCTGGTGCATTCACCTAAGACGACACGAAGGCGACAGCCATCTTCTTTTTCTTAGTGGATGTATGAATCCTGCCCCGCCACCCCCCGAAAGCTTTCTGCACCTAACGTGGCTTTGCACTGCCTCCGTGATCGGCCCACCTTTGACCCAGCTACGATGTGACGTGCTGACATCACCATATGATGTCGCGTGACGTCACAGTGACGTCATAAATTTTGGCGATTCTTTGACGTCATCACGTGATGATTTTTTTGCAACACTCGTGTTGACACCGAAGGTGAATTTTTGCGTTTCATGAGGCATCCAAGGCTTTCGCCGTATAAAAAAAAGTTGCAGTATGTATAGCAGCCAAAGTGTAAACACGCGTTTATTGGCAATGACTTCACTGGTCGTCAAAACCGTCGAACGAACAGTCGCTCTCACTCTCCAACAATAGGCCGATAACCTCCTGAGGCACGGCGGAAGGGAGATGGAAGCCGCTCATGAAGCTCTCCGTTTTCTGATCCATCAAAAGCAGAAGACATGCCGCACCGCTTGAATGAGTGGGCGACAACATTGCTGGAGTGGAAATTGTGCCTGAAGACTGAGACCGAATGCACACAAAGATGGTGGTCGCGGACGCCATCTTCGTAGGGGCGCAGGATAGAACATTAGCATTGGACTAAGGAAACGGAGCGTTTTCTTCCTACGCCCAAAAGTTTCACATGGAAACTTTTTCCGGGCCAATACTGCAGAATATGCGTCTTCGTGTTACTAGTTTCCTCAAGAAACCTCAGTCTTGGCAAATTTATTGCAGATCGAGTCATCAATACTCATCGCGATATGTTACTTTCGTCCGGAACAACGATCTCTAATTTTGGAATTACCCCTATCGTTTACAATAGCAGAGCTAAACAAGTTTATCGCTAAGCGGGCACCATCCGAAAAGAGCCTGTTTCAGAGATTTAGGGTGGCCAAGCGGAGGCCTTGGCTCGTTTCAATTTAGCCGGTAAGGCGATGGAAGACCTTCCACTCCATTTCTAAGTGCGTTGCACTTTAAGGGCCCGGTTCGTCGTCCATGCACCGTGTCATGTCGCATGGTCACGCAGTGGTACATACAATCAATACAGGAATAAAACGAGGCTAACACTGCTTAAAATCAGTGCAAGATAAACGAAGAAGTTCTAAAATAATATAAATACAGAAATAAAGAAATAATCGCGAAAAACGCTTCGGAAGCATCTGGCTGATACCCGCGCCGCGCAGGAGAGGGCGCCACCGCCTCGGCAAGCACCGCGATTGCCAAGGAATCACTGGGTTGCCCGTGCTACACACGTCTTCAGGTTTCACGGTAGTGTAGCTGCATTAAGCGCGGGATTTATAACTACACCAGGGTCTACCCAAGAATGACATTAGGGCATGATCTAGAGCGGGATGTATAACTACACGAAGATTTATAAATTAGCGCTGCATTTAAACGCAGAATTTTTAAAATCCTCTCCTTGGCGACAACTTCCTCTGTTACGCCCGCTTAAGCCATGAAAAAATAAAGTAGACCACATGTTGTCGCGACGACTTGATGCGATTCACCGTAGACACCGCTGCACTCACTGAAGGGGTCGATACTATTGCCAGGCCGGATGGATTATCTATCGGCGTTCTTGAAAAAACGAAGGAAAGCAGGAAATCGTGTCGAAAGCAGGGGTGGGGCATCTCTCGTGATTTTAAGGTAGTTTTACAATGCAAGGAATTTAACCGAATCGGCAAACAAGCGCGGAACTGTGGCAGCATCTGCAGGACTCCATTTAAGCACAATGAAATCTGGAATTACGGTCTTCAACGAGGGAAGGAGTACTGATGCAAGATCACTCCTGCAGCGCGCCATTCGCAAAAGCCAATCATTAGAAATATCTACGTGTATACCAAAACGTCGGAAAACGCATGTAAGCATCCACCAATAGTGAAAGTAACAGTAAAAGGGAATCCAGCGACAATTAAACGCAGATCGGCTGGTAGGTATTAGAATTCATGTGAAGTGGTGCGTGAAATTTCGAAAAACGTAAATGTTACCACCGTTAACGCTCGTAAATACCGCGCTGTCCTTGATAGCGGAGTTACTGTTGGTGTTGGAAGTTATTGTCAAAGATCAGTTGACCGGTAAGCACTGGGGGCTTACAGAAAAACCACACATGAGGCAGAGCAGCATGATACGGTTTGGGTTTTCTTCGAATTTAGAGAGGCGCAGAGCAAAATTAGTATACACGACAGATTTACGAACATCGATGAAAAGACATGGGAGGGTAGAGTACACGGATATCTGTGCCAAAAAAAGAGCAGACTTAACCCCCGAGTCTCACGAGGTCTGCGTATAGAAACGTTTTGCTAATTAATGAAACACTTCGTCATAATCCTGAATATTGGTCGGAGTGTTCTTCTTACGATAGTCCGGAAATTATGTAACATCCATTCTGTCGAACGACGTCACTACACCTCAGCTGTCCACACAAGGGAATTCAGGCGAGTGAACAACATTTCGAAGGGTCAGTACCGATTCCTGACCCTTCGACCAGTCAGGAATCGGTCAAGGGACTATTCCTGAAGGGAACGCTGGAGATGTTCTCAAAGGAACCACCGCTTTTAAAAGAACGTTCCCTGAAAAGATGGCACTGCGTAAGGATCATCGCATCTCGGGATTCCGATACCGTGCCTCTACGCTTGCGTCGAGCCCCGCGACCTGACCGTAGCTATCCTCACACAGAGGAGGCCCGAAACGATCGCGAACAGCACCACCCCGGTGGCAGACGAACACTTACCAACGAGAGACACGAACGCATCCTTCGCAGGATAGGGCTGGTCCAACCACCTCCCACCCCCGCGGAGACCGGCAAGTCCTGCCGCTCGCCCACGAGGATGGTGACTGTTGTACCGTAACACACTTATATGATTTTATATGATTTTGATGCGTAACATCGAAGGCAAGAATAGCAAGAAATTGAAATATCAATCGAATACGAACAAGGCAAAAATTCGCTTAACATTTGTCGCGTTCTGTTCTTTCCAGCCTTCGAGGAGTTCATTTTCGGATAGGTCAAGCAGATCACTGTCTGATACAACTCCACGTGCGGAGTTCATGGATCTATGGGGTGTTACTGTGGTGGGGAAGTCGCCGAAAGTTACGAGATTTTTTAGTTCGTCATATTGTATCTTGTCACGGCGTTCGAGAAGGAGGTCTCCAGAAGCCATCTTAGTGATTTCATAGCCAGCCCCTAGTGTGTTTGTCAAGGATCTGGATACTAGGAAAGGGAACACTGTTCTAGCTGATATGTCAGACTTTTCACTGTGAACTACATGGTAGTGGGGGAATACTTCGTTTGGTCGGCTCAAAAAAGTCAGCTCTTCGGTGCGCACACACTTTAAAGCGGCACGATCGGTCAATAAAGGGAATGCTCTATGCATAATAATGGAAATTGATTCAGCAGCGATGGCGGCCACCCACCATGGAGCCCAACATGGGGACGCTACAACATTCATGGAACTGAAAACATGCAGACGCCAGCCGTACACCGCTACTATAACCAAATGCACATAGACCGAGGTTGGCTATTTGCACAAGGTTAACCCAGGCCGCCTACGAACACAGGGAAGTAACTGAAAAGAGCTGGAGACAGGACAGAGAGGAAAGAGGGCAGAAAAGAAAAAGATCTGAGGGAGGGATAGGAAAAGGCGACCGCCGATTTACCCTGAGTGGGTCAGCCCAGGGGTGCCGTCTAGAACGTGTAGCAAGGGCCAAAGGGGTGTGTTGCCTCTAACGGGGGTCGAAGCCTCCGGTTAGCTCGGGTCCGTGGTGTCGCTACACACCAAACGCATACTTGCGCAGACGCCCCTGCGGGGAGAGTGTCCATAGTTAAGAACGGTAATGGAAAAAAAGGAAAGAATAGATGGGACCATATGTACGCCCAACATTCAGCAAACGGTTAAAAGTTGCAGTGCATGCCAAGGAGAAAGAAATGAAGTTGCTAAAATGCCGATTCACCCCTGGGAATATCCAAAAAGATGGGAATGCCTTCATGCTGACTTCGCGAGACTATTTCTTGGAAGAACATTCTTGCGTTTTATTGATGCGTAGATGAAATGGCGGGAAGTAATTATGATGCCAGCGACAGGATCAGCAGCAACAGAACTTCATGGTAGTGTTCTTTCCAGCACTA
The DNA here is from genome assembly GCF_013339695.2 of Rhipicephalus sanguineus. Classification (NCBI taxonomy): domain Eukaryota; kingdom Metazoa; phylum Arthropoda; class Arachnida; order Ixodida; family Ixodidae; genus Rhipicephalus; species Rhipicephalus sanguineus. The sequence continues at coordinate 78,582,596 of NC_051184.2, read as the reverse complement.
TCATAAAATTTTGAGCAAGTGCCCTCACCCGAGAAAGCGCCCCCTCCAATTTTACAGCTAATTTCAAGTTTCCACACCATTACAGGAAACCCTTCCCTCCCCCCCACCCTTGCACTTCGATCATGCACCACGTTGATAAAACATTGACTGCTTGTGTCCCATTCAATCCTGCTTAGAAGCCAGATCACTAAGCGCATGCGCCTAAAATTTGTCGTTAAAATTAGATTTTTTTGCCAGCATAATGATCGCACGCCGAATTTAGCACAAAACACCCATGGCGATTTTCAGAGTCCCGCGAGCAAAAGCACGGCTTTCGATATCTGCGTTTCAAAATGGTGCCTATTTATGATCACGCCGTCAGGAGAAGGAATGCCTCCGAGATCTGTGTTTGCTGCTGAGAGCTTTTGCAATTTCTGATCATCAGAGGTGCTTCACGCGGCTTCATCGTGTCACCACTGTGTTTAGTGGGAGAACACTGCTATCGTGAATTTTGGTGCCGTTCTGTGGAAGCGCCCCTCCTCCTCTTTGCCGGTAATTTTTACTTGCTAATAGGGGGGCAGGGGCTTTAAAGAGCTCGTTGCGCAGAAATTCCGGTGTCGGTGTCGGCGTCGTTGGTTGTGAGCGAAAAATCATCATCTTGTCCATTAACGAAAAATCGCGAAAGATGCAAATAAAAACAAATAATAAAAAAATCTTAGGTTCGAGTGAGAATCGAACCCAGGCTGTCTGCGTGGCAAGCAGGTATCCCACCACAGAGCCACTTCATTTTTTTTCTTTCATGGTATTTATTACAAATGTGTGTAATTAGCATACATAGCGAACAAAATACTCAAGGCGGCCTCTACCAGCGTACAAGCGTTACACAGAAGTCCTAAAAGGGTATTAAAGCTATACATTTCATGAAGAGTGGATACCAGTCCGTTTGAAACTCTAATTGTTCGTAAAAATCTTTTAGCTGAAGAGCCATTTGAATGAAATACAACCGTGATGATACCATGGGTTCCGCATGCCTGTCTAACATGCGAGTTTTCCATAAACTGTGCATACCCATTAGTTATAGCATGTCAACAGGCATAGAATCTCTTTTAGGTGGCATGAGATAACGTATGCTATACGAATTTAAATCGAGTTCTTTTTTAAAAGCCCTTTGTAGAACGTCCCAGAAGAGTATGGCGTCCTCACACTGATGAAGAAATGTTCTATGAAGTTCCAGAAACTAGAGCCACTTCATTGCTTGGAACTGCATGGAAATTAATGGTTCACAAACAAACGCGTCATGTGTACAGGTGTCACAGTACGAGACGTAATATCGCAGTAAAACGTGGTACAAGCGTATATTGTTATCGGGCGTCATACCAGGTGAACTGCATAATGAGTTGGTGGTTCAAAGCCGGCCCCCGATTGCAAAAGTAATAGGTACATTATTGTCATAAAAGTGCTGTTCAAGAGGGCGGAAACTTTTACCTTTACTATGGTAAAGCATGTCGAGTATGCGCGTGTGTGTGTGAGACTGGGCGACTGAACATAACGACAAGCGAAACAGAGCACAATGAGGATGGGGCCATATATCGCTATCGCGTGCAACTCTTAAAGGCGAAGCTTATAAGCGTCCCCCAGTTTTTTTTAAGGGGGCGGGGCACCTCCTTGATCTAAAGTGGGGTCCGCGCAGGCAGGTGGGGGGGGGGGGGGAAGGGGGGCACGGGCCCGGTGTGCCACCCCCTGGCTAAGCCACTAGAGGGGGGTGCTTGCTCGGGATTTTCTAGTATTTGCACGATACAGACTTCCAGAGACAGTCATAACCGGCAACGGCGGCTAGTTCGCTTCAAGTTAATTTGTGATTTAATAAAAAGAAACGGAGTTTAGCCTTTTTTTCACAGCCAAATCATCCAGCTACAATTTAGGCAGCCGAAAAGTTCACAGGCACGTTAAAGAGACCCATCAATTTAAGCACGAGAGCAGGAATGACTATGTAGCATGTACGATGAGCATGTAGCGCACTTGCCATGAATTCCCTGTCGCCTCACGTCACGAGTGGTTGCACTTCAGCTCAACTTACGACCAGAGAACAATAGCGCAAGAGATTCGACCTCCTACGGCCCTCAGTGTGAGGCCATGTGAGCAAGGAGAGATGTAAACATCCTGCACCCTCCTCCAAAGATGACTGTCATGAATGTGATGGTGACTCAGTCACCACCCACGAGATGACTCAGTGCCCCAGATTAAAGAAGCAACAAAAAGTGGCGAACGGCACTGATCAGCGTGCAGTGGAACCCGTTATAAAAGGCACTGATAGACAGTTGGTTATAAGAGACACCACTGTGCCTACAATGAAGTGTGGTTTCATCAGAAACTGAGAACATGGTATTCTGCTTATAGGGGACACCTCATATAAGGACAAGAAATGCTGCACGGTGCGTGTCTCTTTTAAAGGAGGTTCAACTGCACTTGGAAACAGGGCCTACGAGGTGTGTCTGCCAAGCGGGGTCGTGTGGACGTGCCACACAGATCAGTTGCAACCCGACAGCACTCGAAACGACGAGGTTCAGCTAACGTAGAAGCGAAACTCGCGAACATAAAACCATACAAGGCTAAAACAGAAGCATGCCTCCCGTGGAAACAAATGCATCGCGAGAGGAGAGGCATGACAAAGCATGAGATGTTAAAACGACAACACCAAAGACGTCTTCGCGAATCGTGTTATGAACATCCACACGAAATCGACAGGCTCCTCAAAGATACGACCTGTAAAACATGTCGCATTTTTAACCTCAAGGGGGAGCATATTGTGGTTACATAAGTGGGGAAAGAAAGAACTATTAGTCACGTGCGCGACTTCACGCACTGCGCTCAAATGAAAAACCTGAGACCCACCCAACGTAATTAGATTATTTTCAGTTTGCAAACTAGCTTCGCGAGGCGGTCAGGTTTTGTCGCCGTCGCGAGAGGTGGCGCTGGCGTAGCCTTGAGATCGGTTGAGATGCAGTACGAAGGGCGACACTTGCTTCAGCCGCATGCTTTTGCTGCGTTGTTGGTTTGTGCTCGCACGTTAATCGCTCACATATTCTGAAGTTTCACGTGTTCCACCAAGGCATGAGCTCTTTGCAGTGATCGTGCATACGTATTTGAGTAGCTACCGCGAAGTGTTGGCAAGGATTCTCGACATTCCGAAGGTGCGCCGCGAGCTGTTGTTTCGGGGTATGCTTCGGCTGTGGCAAATCCCGTACCGCGATGTTTCTTAATGGGAGCTTTTCTAAATGTTTAGAGGCACTGAAACCCAGTTTTCAGTTGAGCTGCAAAGGAACCGGGTCTGTTTCGACACGTTTTAAACCCTTATTGGCGCACTTCAGGACTGTGATGTGGCAAGTGTCGGTTGTCCCGTTCACAAGGACACCCCTGCTGCAATATCTGGGGTATTTACGTGCCAGGACTACGATCAATATGATTATAAAGCACGCCATTGTGTTGCCTCCGGAAATTTAGACCAACGGGTGTTTAACGTGCGCCGACATTGAATAGTGCACGGTCCTCCAGCACATCCATCGAAATGCGACCGCCGAGGCTAGGATCGAATCCTTCGGGTCAGCAGTCGAGCACCGTAACCTCTGCACAACCGAGGCGGACCGCCACTACTGCAGAGGTTCTTCACTCATACATAGTGTTCAGGATGCATTTTGCTGCCAAAGACGCTTGCAAAAGCCTAAGGTCTAAAGGTCGCATTAGCAAAAAAGAAATGAAACTCGATTGTATTAAGGATATGCGAATAGGGATTTTTAGGCCAAATCGAATAGTGACCGAAGTGAATAGAATTGGATATGGTATACTTTTTGAAAATGTCACGAATCTGAAACAGCCGTTCTTAGAACGAATGTATACAAATTGATGTTGAAGTCCTCGTATTCATGTGTTTATTTATTTATTTATTTATTTATTTATTTATTTATTTATTTATTTATTTATTATACTCAGAGGTTTCAAAACGCGGCATTACATGAGAAGTAATCCCAGAAAGAAAGGTTGGTTGGTACGATGTCAGTTAGAAGTGTATTCCATATATTTTTTTCTCTCTTTTTTTAAAGTATACTGCAAGCCCCTCACGGCCTGTGCGAGTGGGTACACGAATACATGAAAATATATACATTGCTCAGGCCGACCTCTCTGCCTTCTATTAAACTCGCGGTACCTATACATTGCCGAAAATTTAGGTTTCGCCCGTACTCATATACAGCTTTGCAGTAAAAGAAGGTCGATACGTATTATAGCATGGACATTTGTACGCGTATGGCGGGAGGAACGCACTGCAATGGATTTGTTTTCCTTTGGTCAGCGAATGACGGCAACTAAAGATAATTAAAAATTGGAGCCTATCACGGAGTTGAGCGAGGGAAGCAACTGGGGGGAATGTGTAGGCGTATCCACATACCGATTTATTCGAATCTAAGCAAATGTTTTTTTTTTCTTTTTCGAAAAAAAAAACGATGTGCGAAAGTGGGGAGGGTAGACTTAGATTCGAGTACAATGATTAGGTATCTTTTTTTTTTTTTCTGGCCTTGCGAATTTCGGGGTTCGGCTTAGAATTGGGGCCGGCCTAGATTCGAGTAAATACGGCAGTTGTTCAGAAAGCGCGAATGCTCATTGTTATATTATAAAGTCGCGCTCCCGGAGCGAGGTAGCGTGCCTTATACATGACCACTTGTCTTTTATGCTTCTAATATGCCCTACAGGAGTGACAGTTATCGTGCCTTTGCGCCAATTTTTGCCTTACTTCGTTGTAGTGGACATTTCGAAATTAAGTAAGATGGAATACTGGGCGAGTTGGTGCAGATTCAGCGTGACTGACAGCACGAAAAACATAGACGAAGACGAGTAGTGGACACGGCAAAGCGCTGCGATGTGGATAACCGTAATGACAAATGACGGTTATTTCATTCGATGATAAAGTCGAAGAAGGCACTGTTCCATTTGAATATCGAAATTTTCGAATTCTCGCACACACCTCGTAAATATGTCACTGCAAATAATGTACCTGTTGCATTCAGTTTCACAAAATTGAATGAAAATAACAAGGCGTGTTTTTCTGGCTTTCTTGCTGGTTTCTAGTTTGGTAGGGTTTTCAGCAGCTGGCGTAATACGTGAGGTTGCACCATGATTGACCATTACGGGAGCCTAAGATGATTTGCGCATATACAGGCAAGAAATAATGCCGGTTACAACAGGAAACAGAATGAAGGTAAGCGCACTGTGCACTTTTTGCCTTATATTTAGCCTATTTTTTTCGTGCCTTGTCTTACGTGCTGTTTCTTGTTATAATGCCGAGATACAACTAAAACGCGCGTTTCACTCTAGCCAAGTCAAATAACACATCGAGTTAACCCTTGTGGTATTCCCTTGTCGGCCCCTTTCAATCAGCAGCGCAGTAGCAGACGACGCGCCGAGACCAATCCTAACACGACCGCAGCGCCCCCGCCTGGTTGTCGACCGCGGCGAGCCGCCCCGCGCCACTGGAAGGCCGCGCTCTTTGCCAACTGAAGTAATCTAAATACGTTAGGCCAACCCGAAGAAAATTCATTCTACCCGAAGGGAATCAAAGCCAAGCAAACAACCACAGTGGCGGCCTCAAGCTTCAGTCCTGACCTGTTGGCGAGCCAGAGAGAACGAAAATCATGTACACTCCGGCAACGTAAAACTCAGCAAACGTCAGTTGTATCATGAATTCTAATCAAGGCTCCTCAGTTATTTCGGTACACTTCACATTATTGCCGTTAATCAGACGCACACAAACTAGGGATGAAAGAAATGCAAACGCAACAACTTGGAATAAGCAGTGTTATAATCACAATACACCTTTGAAATATGTTTTGCTGGTTTGGTATGAAGAATAAATACCAAATGGGAATTTCATTTCCTTATTGTGAATCGCGTGTCGTCGCGTTTGGGTGATTTATATCTATTTTGTGCGTGTCATTTTCGTGGGTATTTTAAGGCTCCTATCATGTACCAATTAGGCCAAGAAGCTCTTCTACGGGAGCTCACATATGCAAATAGCTAAACATATATTCTCTTTTTCGTGCTTCCAAGCAATGTGTCTAATCAAAAGTGTTTGTTTGCATCAATGAAGGGTGGCTTGCACGATGCATATTCACCCACAGCCCACATCTTTGCTGAAGCCGCGCTGAGCTGCTAATGGGTAGGTCATATGTTCCTCACTCCACAATTTATTGTGTGGGCACTGGCACGAAGCTCTTTAAAGAAAGGTAACTGCATCGTACAGGCCAACCATCGAACATGACGAAAGATGCACACACCTGGACAGGCTGGTTAGAGGACGTGCTGTGGTGCCGAGGCCGAGACAGGATGATGGCTCGATGAGCAAACTCCTAGGCACACCTGCATAGATTTGGAAAGTTGAAGTACACTTTCCGCAATGGCATGCAAGTAGCATGTAGATTTATATTCGCAAAATGCACTCTAGAATTTCAGCAATTGTATGTTTATTTAGAGCAATTATTTACGGAACACATTAACTACGTAACAAAATACACGTAAATAAAAGTGAGCTGAAGCCCCCACATGAGGCATGGTCGCGCAAATAACTGGCACCGTACTACTATTTGTAATTGCTGCCTGCACCGCTGGATCTCCGCCTCGTTTCTGGCGCCGATGCAAGTATAGACGACCCTGCTCCCCTGCCGTGCATGGCGGGGTCAGCGGCGGTGGTCTCCAGGAAGCGCGCAGGGCTCCATAGGGCTACGGACAGCGACAAAACCAGTGTCTACTCGCTCAGCAGTGATGAGTGGTCCGATGACGACTTTCAACTCGTACGGGCTAAGCGAAGAAACACCAGGTCCCCCTTGTCTTCAGGCAAGTCAACTCTGAAATCGACTCGGAAGACCGCAGTCAGTACGATTATCTTCGTACCAGAACTCGCTACCGACAACCTGAGACAACTCAACAAATAGTCTCAGTGCCTCTCGAAGCGGAGGTTTCAAATGAAATAAGAGACGTGAGAGTGAATTCACGAAAAAAAATGTTCTGGCTCTCGACGTTGCACATGAGACTGCACTGAGCACATTAATTGAGTAAAATTACGAATCTTGATGGCATAAAAGTTCATTCGTATATCCCACTGGGCAGTGGTACCACTGCTGGTGTCATCTACAATGTGGACGTCTCTGTTTCCAGCAGACTTGACCAGTCTGGTGAAGCCAGCAGTAGATGGCATCGCTATATTACATATGTCGCGCATGGGCACATCTCGCTGCATAAAAGTAATATGTAAGGGTGAATCTACCCTCGCATGTCAAGGTAGGCCACTTTCGGCATCCTGTGCGACCGTTCATTGCAAGGCCACTCCAATGCCAGAAATGTATGAGGTTTGGACACGTGAGTGCCGTGCGTCAGACCATGATAATTTGTTCGCGCTGCGCCGAACCACACGCTGCAGACTCCTACGATGCCATGGTGCTCAGGTTCCGCAATTGCTTCGGGTCCCATGACGCTTCGTCAAATGCGTGCCTCAAGAAACAGAAGGAGAACGAGTTCCTAAAGCAGGTGGTGTGAGGCCGTTCGTCTAGTCGGAAAGTGACGCTCCCGACGCCGTAGAGGTTCAAGGATCTCCGTGAAGCGCAGTTCACAGGTGACGCCTCCTCCTATGCTTCGTAGCACAGACACGCATGAGTCAATTTCCGAGGACAAGACTGCACCAGAGCACATAGACACTGAAGCACGGCCGGCATTACCAAAGCTGCAGCCACAGCCACGGCCGAAGCCATCTCACATTGCACAGCGACTCCAATGGTCGCAGCAGACATTGACAGAGTCAACAACAGCGCTGGTTCCCTATCCATTGCCCAAGAAAGACAAGGACATTGCTGCGATGCTTCGCTCTTTTCTGGACACCATACCATAAGCTAAACACTCGGACAACCCGAACTGTCCTTGCAACTGCTGGAGGTTGTCGATTCAGTGTTTCAAGTAATCAACACGGCTTGCCCACGGCCCTCTCAAAGACCGCGATTCTCCAATGGGATGTCAGAGCGCTGATGTCATGTAGGTCAGAGAAGCTCCAGCCTCAATGACTGATTGTGCCCCTCTGCACGTGCAGTGCTCTCCTTCTCTCTCTCTTCCTCTTGCTATTCCCCATTCCCTTATCCCAAGTGCAGGGTAGCAAACTGGACGTTCGTCCGGTTAGCGTCCCTCCCTTTCCTCTTCTCGCTTTCTCTATCTCTCTCTCTGAGTACAATGATTGGATGTCAGCAGTAACTAATGTTAGATCCAGAAACTTCGACGCTAACAATGGTACATGAGAATGCACTTGTGCCGTACGAGGTCTCAACTCGCACAACATTGTGGATTCAGAATCTGCCCGAAACCACTCAGCTCGATTTGTACGCAACAATTTGCTATCACATATTCAAGTATACGTTGAAAAACGCTTCTGCGGAAATCCGCGAGGTGGCGGAATGGGTGGTGAAAGGGAAAATGAGAACCACCTGTTCGTAGCACGAAGCCACCGCCAAATTGATACGCATTTCTCAGAAAGAAAGCTTCTTAATGGCCGGAAAACTAATCCTGGTCCGGCGATCGAAGCCGGAACCAACGCCTGTCCGGGGCAGTCGATCCATGTAGATTTTCTTGTGGCTTCATGCTCCAAACGAGTGGTCGTCAATTTCCATTACACTGAAACACTTTCACAGGAACATTTATCTCAGAACCTCTTCGCGTTTGTCTCTCTCTCTCATCTGTTGAAAACCGTGATAAAATAACCATTCCTTCTTGCACACTGATCTCTTTCTACATTATTGTCTTCTAAAGACAAGTCAGAAGTGGAATCACTTTCTCCCAAGTTCCTCGCTGCCACTCAGTACTAAATATTGTTCAAGCTTTCACTAGCTGAACACTATAGACTTTTTTCAAGCACACGAGCGCCACCAACGGGCACCCAAGCGTTCATGGGAAATGTGTGTACGCCGCAGCAGCCGACGCGACGAGCGCGCGGGCCTCGCGCTGTAGCTTTGCGCTTGTGGCGTGCCAGGACTTCAGTGAATTTGGCAAGGTGCAACATGTTACTGCGTAATTCAATCACGAACTTCAGTATTTAGCTGCGACGGCCTCTCGACGATTTCCATCTGTCCCACTGTTGGACCAGTTGAGCGGCTTAGAAGCGTCACCTTTCATTTATTATTATTTTTTGGCGCCAGTGCGCCTTACGGCATAAATATAAAAAATACAACTCGGTTGCCTATGAAGTGCTGGAGCGGTCTATGATTCGCGGATGCATTTGAATTCAACGTCCGTCGACACTGTTGACGAGTACAGTGTGAGGTTCTGATATTTAAAAAGTACACTAGAAAGTGTAGTCGGCATTTGGGGAAATGAGATACATTCATTGCGTCGCTCGCACCATATATATGTAACGAACGATAAATGCCTACTAACTTTCGTTGGTGCTATAACTACAGGTTGGAATAATACTTAGAAGGAAAAAAGAAAGGAGCAGTACAAGGAAGGAAATGCACAAACCAGCGCTCACACACAACTGAAAGTTTAATGCACGCGCGAAAAAAAAGCATATATACAAAAATGGGAGTGCGTCGAGCGTGTCATAAAGAGGCACAAAAAGTCAAGCAAACAAGGCGCGTGCTTACAGTGGATTAATAAAGTTGAATTCCTTGTCTTGCAACCACTGAGAAGGTTGACTGACGCAAAGTGTGGCGTTATTAAATGCGAAGCATTTCTTAGCGAACCTCTGGCACTTTGAGCGTTTCTATCTACGTATCTATCTATCTATCTATCTATCTAGCCGCCTACGTCTGGGTGCTCTCATGGTCACTTCCTTAACTTGGTGTATACCAAAATTTGCATAGGAGAGTAAGAGGATTTCACGAATATGTCTGCCGGGTCATGACATGAATAACTTTAAAATCTTGTCGCGTACGTCGTCAAACCCTTTCCACTAGACACGTGTGGCACATACCCGTTTACCACGGGCCGCGGTGTACGGGTATGCGCCACAGGTGATTGACAGTTTATATCGAACCAGCAACGGCGAAAACAGACATTGTTAACTTCAATGCTAGAACGTTAGGGAAAATCAACATCGGCAGCGTTGACTCAACGAATGGAAAGAATGAAAATTAGGATCCCCGCAGGAATCGAACCCAAGCATTTTGCGTGGCAGTCAGGTATTCTACCATTGAGCCATGCCATGTCTACAAATTGGTTTGGAAAAACAGCCTACGCAGGCGTAATAACGGTACAACGTCAATTGGGGTTGTGGTGCTGGCTATCGAATTTTACAAGAAAGCAATAAACACTACATGATACTCCTACGATATCTACTCCTACGACACAGGCTTCATATCAGATTAACGTCTGTAGTTCCAGTGTTGGCTCCGCTTTTATAGCAGTCTAATAAACATTACGTTTGTATTCCTATAATTCAGCAAGCTATATTGAAGCATTGCTCGATCTCGGAGGAATACATTAACGAAAGTTACATATGATATTTACATCACTGCACCGTAAAGTGCACTTAGACCGCCAGAACGACGCAGTGTCCTCTTCATTTCTTACGAGGCCGTGGGATGGCCTCATGCTGACCGAGGATGATGCCAGATTGATTGACAGCCGCTTTGTAGACAAGGCTACGTAGGCCACATACGCCCAGGTAGTCTACGAATACGACAAACACCATCCACTGATGTTGGTCTACGTAGCACTATCCATGCCTACCAGCCTCGATGGCCTATACCTCACCAACGCAAAGGGTGGCTTCAGGTTCCGACATGTCAACGGCCCTGTCGACAGACAATTTGTCGACGAAATGACCGAGGCATCCACGAATTCCAACAGCTCTACTATACCACATACTTCACTACACATGGACCGCTCGTCACCACGATCACAACCGGATCCTATAACAAGTCATGACCAGCTGCTAGTGCTCACTGATCACGGTGATGACGCCCTTGTTCAAGAACTTCTTGAACACATGCACACGGGTTCGTGAAACGTGTGTGCGCTCTCGGGCACGTATAAGCACTGCATATCAGCTTACCGCTTCTGGTGTTGGTAATACCCAGGTTGCCAGTGGCAGCGTTACCCAACCGTAAACAACTGGTTACATAACACATATGCGGCTCTTCAACATATAAAGTGCGCGTATAATATTTATACAAATTTTAGCGTCATCTTGTAACGTGTCACTCAGGAAAAAAAGGTTATGCCACAGTCACCCACCCGCCGCATGCTTCGCATAACATCGACTCCCACGGTACGTGGGATCTGCCGAATTTTTTTGTGACATGATATGCCTCCCAAATTTCTTGCGTTGTCTGATTAGGTTGATGATACAAAATTACTGTGCTTTCGAAGATGGGATTACATTTTCATGACTGACATAGCGATGCCATTCAACGAATTTCGATGCTCGCTGAGGCACCTAATAATACATCGACCAGTCTGGCCGATGTACGTGTGGACACAAGAAAGAGAAATTTGCGGTTCACTCCTACACAATTTACAAAACAATTGGTATGCCTCTGATTGCATTTTTCTTTGCCTACAGCAGACCCCTGCGACCTTAATGCGACTAAGCTTATTTGGGGCGGCAAACACAACTTCACCTCCACGTATCTTCCGTTCTTCAGGCCATGCGACTCTTATACATATGTGGAATAACTGCAATATTTCTAGTTTCTTCATTATTTACAGATGGAGGACGTCCGTGGTAATCTTTCTTTGACATGCGAACAGATTTTCGCATACCGATACAGCGATACACAGGATATCCCGCCTGTTTCACTCAATCATTTTGCAGCTGGAAACTACTGCTCCCCTTATGTGCGCAAGTTTTTTTTCCAATGCTGCGCGTAATCATGACATCAAAATTCCTCGCTTAAGAATATTCGAATGCTCCGACGCGAAATTAAACACCTATTTCGCTGAACGCTGGCTATACTGGGCTCAAACATGCTCCGCAGTGAAACTTAAAAACATGTATCAAGAAACTGCAAGGCATCTAGCAAGTGAATTCTAGTCCCATTCATTTTTCTTTAAACACGTTTAGAATGTGTTAACTTCTTTGTACAGCGCGTGACTTGTAAATTAAAATCAAATAATCATCTGTATACCTCAACACTGTAACACCTGTCTACAGTTTGGTTAAACCCGACCACGAGCCGCTATGGCATTAAATGCCATAGGTACTTGTGAACAAGTAATCATTTAATAAATACGAATTCGGTGTTCCAGCTCACATTGATCAGGGTAGCACGTTTTGACTGCATGTATCGGCACGTTATAACTCGCATGCCGCTTAACTGCTACATCCGGTATAAATCCGCTCGGTAACATCTACACTGACTGCGTCATTCCTTTGGCATTTCATGCGTAGAGATACCTGCAGGTGCGTTCAGACATGTGTAGTATTTAGGATTTAATAATAGTCAACCAGCGGCGACGCGTTTTCGCTTGGTGCTCCCACGGCAGGCAGGCAGGCAGGCAAAGAACTTTATTATTATCCGGAGGCGGCGCTCGACCCCCTTTAGGGGGTGACACCGGTGGGCCACTCCCACGACGGGACGGGGAGGTTAAACTCCACGGCCATGTCGCGGGCCCTCTGGATGGCCCTAAGCTGGTCTCCTTTGTCTTGGCTAGTGAGCAGATGGTTCCAGTCCGCCTCCGTAGAGGGAGACTCGCTGCTCCCGCGCAACGCAGGGCATTGCCACAGCATGTGTTGTAAAGTGCATTTGGGGTGGCCACAGCGCGGGCACCCCGGCTCTATGCCATCCATGTACTTGGAACATTTTAAAGGCGATGCATACGCCTCCGTCTGTAACAAACGTAAAGTGATTGATTGAGCCCTGTTTAAGTGTGGGTGCGGGAGTGGGTACCTCCGCCTCTCCAACTGGTAATGTTTGCAGATTTCATTAAATGTTAACAACGGATCTCTGAAGTACCAAGTAACGTCCTCAGCCTCCGATTGGTTCTCCCCGACGTGGAATGTGAGACCTCGCGCCCGGGAGTGAGCCAATTCGTTGGCATTGAGGATGGTTCCGTGTACGTGTCGGCCAACGTGTGCCGGGAACCAGATGATGTGCTTTTTGTCTGACCAATTGGCAGCAGAGAGAACGCGCGCTGCTTCCCGACAAACCGAGCCCGTCATGAAAGCCCGTGCGGCTACGCGCGAATCTGTGTAAATGGCGGTGCGGTCGGTGGCAGCGAGAGCTAGTGCCACAGCGACCTGCTCGGCGCGATCAGCGTTTGAATTTAATAAAGTCAAAGACGACAAGTGTTCGCCTTTGAGTGTTGTGACTACCGAGACAAAGTGGTCCGTATAGCCGTATTGCGCTGCGTCTACGAAGGCCACGTTACCCTCCATAGCGGCTGCGGTACCGAGTAGGGCTCGCGCCCGTGCCTGACGTCTCCCCACATTATGTGTGGGATGCATGTTACGGGGTATCGGGGATACTGTAAATTTCGCGCGCAGCTCTTCGGGGAGCTGTCGCGGGTTGTCTGGGGTTACGGGAGATTTGAGCCCGAGGTGTGCTAGTAAACGTCGCCCAGCTGCAGTGGAAGACAGCCTTACAATTTGAGAGACTTTTTGAGCTTCTACGATTTCGTTGAATGTGTTGTGAATGCCTAGTTCGTTGAGCTTGGTCGTGCGGGTGCTGCCCGGTAACCCGAGCACCTGTTTAACGCACCGGCGGATGATCACGTCCAGACGGCGTACGTCTCCTTTTGCCACAGGTGGGCGGGAGCCACATAGTTGATGTGGCTCATGAGAAACGCGTGGAACAGTCTGCGGAGATTCTCCTCAGACAGTCCCCCGCGCTTGTTAGCTACTCGATTAATTAATTTAGCCATAGCTTCGGCCTTCTTGGAAATGTGAGTGATACTGACGTCGTTATGGCCGTTGGCCTGAATGACCATGCCTAGAATGCGGACTTGGTCCACCGTGGGGATCGGTCTACCGTCCGCCGTCAGGACGTTGATCTCCGCGTATGCGTCTCTGCGCGCCTTGTATTTCGGGCGGTAGAGTAGTAATTCTGATTTCTCGGCCGATAGCGAGAGGCCGGCCTGCCGTAAGAACGTTTCTACCGTGTTTACCGCTTCTTGCAATCGCTCCTCGATATGGCCGTCGCTGCCGCTCGTACACCAGACGGTGATGTCGTCTGCGTAGAGGGCGTGACCGATGCCGTCGATCTGTGAGAGTTGTCGCGACAGAGCGCGCATGGATAGGTTGAACAGAAACGGTGAGATCACGGCCCCTTGGGGTGTGCCCCTCGGTCCCAGGTTGAACTGCTTCGAGCCCATCGAGCCGAGTTGGATTGTAGCTGTCCTGTCACGTAGGAACGAGCTAACGTAATTGTAGAAACGCGTGCCTAATCCTGCCTCGCGAATCGAGTCAAGGATGTGAGAGTGGTTTACGCGGTCGAATGCCTTCTCGAGGTCGAGCGCTAGGATGGCTCTAGTGTCTCTGGTGGTCTTATCTATGAGCTCGTAGTGGAGCATCAGCATTACGTCTTGCGTGGACATGGACGGGCGAAAACCAATTTGATTGATCGGTAGAATCTGACGCTCCTCTACGAATTTCGTGACTCGCTTGAGGATTACGTGTTCGGCCACCTTACCCACGCAGGACGTGAGCGAGATAGGACGAAGTGAGCCTAGCGCTAAGGGTTTACCTGGCTTAGGGATAAGTATGACGGTTGCCTCGCGCCATTCAGGCGGGACGTTACCTGTCTCCCAGATTTTGTTAATGTGTTCGGTAAGAAGTTCTATGTCCTCTTCGGCGAAATTTTTAAGAAGTTTATTCTGTATGCCGTCGGGGCCCGGGGCCGAGCGGCAGTTTAGTTCGGAGAGGACCGCCTTAACCTCGGCGCAAGTGAAGGGGGATCCTAGTGGATCCTCCTCCGTAGCGTCAGGGGGAGGCGGGTAATCGGATGGGGAGCTAAGTTCGGTACATAGGTAACGCGCAGCTAGCTCGTCGGTGATTTGAGTGTCGGTCTTACCCGAGACTTTGAGTTTGTGGATTAGTCTGTCTATCGTGAGTTGTTGGGATGCTTTCGACGGTTTGTCGCCTAGTAAGTGTTTTAACAGGTTCCATTTGGCCCCGTTTCTCATTTGACCATCAACCGAGTTACACACTTCGTCCCAGTGCTGGCGCTCTAGGTTACGGCAATGTTCCTCGATTGACGATTGAGTTCAGCTATCTTTTTACGAAGGTTACGATTGAGCTTTTGCGTGCGCCATTTCGCGTGTAGTGATTTCTTAGCTTCGAGTAGGTGAGCTAGCCGGCTATCCATGCGCTCGACCTCCAGTTCGGATTCAACGTCCTTAGTCGAATTTGCAACGTCCTCTTTAAGTCGTGCGAGGAGTGCTGGTAGGGTTTCGTAGCGAGTGTCGTCGCGTTTCCTGAGCTCTCGAAAATGATCCCAGTCCGTTATGCGAAACTGTCTGATTTTGTTTGTTGAAACGTTTACGATCGTCTGTATAATGTAATGATCACTGCCCAGATTCTCACCTAGGTTAGTCCACGTGGGTTGTCCCGCGTGCCTAACCATCGTGAGGTCCGGGGCGCTATCGCGCGTAACCGAGTTACCTGCCCGTGTGGCTGAAGCGGGATCTGTTAGGAGCGTGAGTCTATGTGTGTGCATTTGTGATACCAGGGCAGTGCCCTTACGGGAAGAGCCGCGGTACCCAAAGTCCGGATGCGTGGCATTAAAGTCTCCCGCGATTATGAGCATGTGGTCCCCTGCAATTTTGTTCGCTCGCTGAAAGAGGACCTGAAATGTGGTTTGCGTGTGTTTCGGTGAACTATATACGTTGAGAATAAAGACTGACTGTTTAAGCTCCGAGTTTGGAATTAACTCTATCATAATGTGTTCGTCTTTGAGATCGGGGCGGACCTCGTGGCGAACATATGCGTACTTCTTGGAGATGAGCGTCGCTATCCCTCGCGTTCCCGTTCGATGGTCCGCTTCGGTGCGATAGGCACGCAAAACGGGGTCGGCAGTTAGCGTTTCTTGTAAGAGAATTACGGCAGGCCGATTGGCGCTAGATTTAATGAATTGTTGCAAAGCTGCCTTCCGCTTCGGAAAGCTGAAGCAATTCCATTGCCAAATTACAAGATTGCTTGTGGTAGCCATGATTACTGCATAGAGGTTGGCGCACGAACCGCCGTGTGCTGTCCTTCTAATATTTGCAACCGCGCGTGGAGCTCGGTGAGCTGGAGGGTGTGTGGGGTCATATCGGCAGCTCGGTCTGCCGCAATGTCTGCGCGGAGGCGGGCAAGTGCCTCCATGAGCTTAGACATAGTAACAGGCTCGTCAGGCGGGTCCTCGGCCGCGCGACGCTTCGCGGCGCGACTGGCGTTCGACGAGGTAGTTGGTGCGGGTTCAACGACCGGAGCGGCGGGCGTCGGTGCCTCGACAACGCGTTCGCTCGGCTGCTGCAGGTTTCTAATGAGTGCTTTGAATTCTGCGTTTTCTTTGCGCAGTAACGCTAGCTCGCGTTTGAGCTCTTGAATCTCATCTTTTTCATGCTGTGGCAAGTTACCCGACTGCGCCGAACCGCGAGTCTCACCTTTACCGGCGACTCGGTCGGCCCAAGTGGGTGTTGCAGTCGGACTCTTGGTGGTGGTAGGCAGGTGCTTCGTCGGTGGACTCGGGGTTGGTTGCTTGGGCGTCGGCTGTTGCTTTGCCGAGCCTCCTTGGGTCTGTTGGTTGTTGTTGCGCCGGCGTCTGCGGCGGCGTCGACGTCGAACGACGTAAGGAATTTGATAGCGATTTGGGCATGTGCGGTCGCCTGTAATGTGGGCCTGACCGCACAACGCGCACTTGGGAGTCACACACACATGGTCAGGTCCTGTGGGTTTGATACCGCAGTGTTCACAGACTTTCTCAGATGGGGTAGGGCAGACGTCTTGTCGATGCCCGACTCGGCCGCAGTTGCGGCAGGTGTCGATCTGTCGCTTGTAGAGGGTGCAACGCAGCAGAAGCATGCCGCAGCGCACATAGTTGGGGACTTTAAGTCCGTCGAAGAGAAGGATGATGGTGGTAGTATCCTTGATTCGTCGTACCCCCATTAACGTGGGGTTGTGTGATGAGACGAACAAGCGTTGTAGCTCTGAGTCCGGAAGGTCAGCGTCGACCCCTCGGACTACGCCTCGGCTGGTCGTGCCAGAGGCGACTACGTAAGCGGATACTGGATGTGCTCGCTCCATGAGAACAATTGCTCGTACTTTAGCGTACGCTTCGGCCGTTTGTAAGCTCGGCGTGCTGATCACAAAGATATTCTGTGTGTCGTTAGTGCAGACGATATCTTCCTCTGCCGCCGCTGGCGGGAGTCGTGCAGCGAATAGCAGAGCTTGTAAGAACTTAAGCTTGTTGCACTTACGCACATCCAGTCCACCTCCGGGGCGGACGATGACACGGTGATGATCCGTTGGCAGCGGGGGGAGCCGGCTGGCGGCTGCAACCCTCGACGCAGCTCCGGTTCGCAGGGCACCAACGCTGGCGCCGGCTGGCTTGCTGGTCGTAGTAGTTGAAGATGTTGCTCGACGTCGAATTGCGTCGATCCAGCCAGGCGCGCTGGCTTCCTCGTGAGTGATTGGTTCTCCCTCCACCATGGCCTCAGGCATGACGGCGGCGTAGCGGCGGGACGCGCCGGCACAGGGGTACGTAGTCGTGGTAAGCCTGCTCGAGGCTTAGCGAGTGAAGGCGAAACGTTGGTTGAAAAAGAAAGAAAATTTGGGTGGCCCGGGTAAAAATTGTTATCCGGGTGTTCCCCTAGACTTAGCGAAAACGTGGGCGATAAAATTAAGGAAGATTTAACACAGTAGACCGGTAAAAAGCATAACAGAAGGCGGAGCCGATGCGGAGACGCCCGCTCATCTCGACGCCCCCTCACGGTCGCTCCCACGGCGCCAACGAGCAGCGAGCGACGGAACAGCCGGCGGGCTCGCCGTACACACTTTTCCCATAATGCTTCGCGCACCCGCGGGGGTTCTGGGATTGCTTGAAAAAGGTCTACTGTTGCTCCATATTTTATAATTTCTCCTTTGAATGATTGCTACTGTTTTTTTTTTGCACTTATATAACAATCCACCCTTCTGTAAGGCTTTCCAGGTATTGACAGTTTGCAGTATGTAAAAAATCTGAAAAAAAGATAGGAAGTTGGGAACTGCACAGTTACCGACGGAAGAAATGTCTTTTGTGACGATGAAGAGACAGAAAGACAATGGTATCGGTTACTAAAAAAATTCCCGCCACATTCCACTAATAATGGGAATTGTTATGCGAAGCTGTTAAAGGAGCTGGCCATGACGCATTGCCTGATCTTGAGTGAAGTGTTAAGAGGCGAGCTTATAGTCTAACGTAAAATCGGCTCTCGCGTTTAAGGAAAGATGCCAGTTTCATTGAGAAGAGATGCACGCTCCGGTCCGCTGACGTGCATAACCAGCATTTGTTGGCACATTTCTGCGAGGTCGGGCAGTTCTAGACTACAAGTAGCGGAGTCGTAGAAGCTGCACATGTTACGTTGTTATAAGAGCTGACAACGAGTAATGCATGACTGAAACCTATGTTCGCAGATATTAGCTATCATCAATACTAGCCGACATTTCCTTGTCAGCCAGAGTAAGCCGACATCAGCCAGTGCAAGAAAACACAGAAAGTTAGGTGATGCTATCAGGTGCAAGGGAACTGTCAAACAACACCAGCCAGTTAATAATTACTATGCCTAAGGGCAGACTTTCGAAAAAAAAAAAAAACACTAGCCAGTACAAGCCAACAGTAAGTGACAGCTAGCCAGTGTCGTTCAATATTATGTGCCACTAGTCAAAATTATTAAGCACTTGCCAAGACTAGCCGAAAGTCACCATTATTTAACCCTTAGCCACCACAAGGCAACATAGCAAGCACTAGCCAGCATTAGCGAAGACTCCTAGCTCTGCAGGCATATAACTAGGGGCCGGACTTTTAGGCAATAAAAAAAAGCGCGTTTTAGGCGCCATAAACAAACAGGAAAAACAACGATTTAGAAATCCAGCACCGTCAATATAGGCACATTTACTTTTACATAAATGCAAATAACTTCGCGCGATGACATGCGCGACCTTTATGTACAACAGGAAAGCATAAAAAATGTTGTTTGTGGTGGCACAAAGGCGCCAACAGTGTAACATATAGCCGTGCAATTGTCCCATAAGACTGCTGGACTAATGACGATCAAGTGACTTTCAATAAGCAAACTGCTCACATTCATGTTCAATGGCTACTGTCGCTTACCCGTGCATCGCATGTAGAGAAACAGACATGAAAAAAAAGTCACAGTTTCGCCGCAAGGGCGAAGCAATGAATGCGATAGCAAGAAATTAATGCTATACGAAGTGATGCTCGCCAATGGATACTCTCAGTTTGAACAGCGCTCCTGTTGCAAAGGCGGCCGAAGCAGCGAAGGAAACTAGCGTGCTTCAAGTGTCGAGCTGTGACACTTGATAGTTCGCGCTCATCTTCTGTTTGTTCGTTTAGCGGCGTCTCTTGAGCTCGAGTGGCTTTCGTACGCTCCGTAACATGAGCGCGGACATCACGGTGAAAGTTTGAAACACTACTCTTCCCCTCACCACGACAAAACCACGCCAGCAGGCAGCGGAAGGGCGAGGTTCTCCCTGCGCAAATATAAGAAGTGAGGGAGCTCGCCGACGACTTTTAAATGCGCCCGTCGCGCTCGTAGCGCCATCTCGCTGGTAATGGAGAAACGCTTATTATCGCCTGCCGTCTCTGAGTCCGCACAGCGGTAAATGGTGTGTATATAACGCTCGCCGTTAGCTACGTGGAGGATCTGCGTTTCGTGGCGTAGTGGATAGCGTCACTCGCTGCGGAGCAAGAGGTCCCTGGTTCGATTCCGCGGTTCGGAAGCATTTTTCTGAATTACTTTTCTTTGGGGTTTTTATAGATATATACATACTTATACATATACGGTGCATGACGACGGCGACGGCAAAATCCAGCCGAGACGGTCCATATAATTGCTATCGCAATAAAAGATACTTGAAAGATGGAAATACTGGTTTACAAAGCACTACATTTTGTACCTGTGATGAACCTAAGTTAAAACACAACAAAAGAGGCATATATTAAGTATAAAAGAGACCACGATTCATAAAGAAATTAACGTGTCCTTACACACGAAGACTGTTAGGTGCAACTGTTGCAATTTTCACATATACAATGACATTACCCGAATTGTACAGGGAAGACGTCCCAACACTGCGAAATACACTTCCACCCATTTGAAGTGCACATGTTTGAAGTAATCTGTTAGGAGAGCACTTGTAAAGTAGTCTAACAATCACTGTGGAAACAAAGCAAACTACCACCTATTCCAGATTTAAAATTGTTCTTCTTGTCACTGAGAATGAGCTCGTACGCTGAGAAGGAACGCTCGACGTCGACAGATGTTATTGGAGTGTAGTAGTACACGGGAACATTCGATGGTTTAAAGGGGCCCTGCTACACATTTTCAGCATGGCCTGAAAACGCTGCCAATCGGCAGTCGAGGCTCCTGAGAACGCGCGAGCGGAACACTATTGGCCGCGAGATCGAGCGGACTCGCCACCTGGTGGCTCCTGACTGTACCGCGCCTAGTGTGGATTGCTCTATGCGTCGTCTGCTAGCCACGTTTTGTTTGCATGTGCGCGTACGTCATGCAGAACCTCAAAAGGCGGTTTGTTCCGTGCGTTCGTGCAACTTTCACCGCTCGTACGTAAGCCTAACACGATGTAAAGCAGCATTTGGGTTTGATCGGCTGTATATGTACTGTAATAAGATCAGTGAGTGCACTTGTCGGGAGTGCTGTGTGTGGTCGTCGTACCCTCCGTTCACGAGAGTTATACCAGTGTAGGTGCCGCTCTGTGGTTCAAGCGCATTGCAAAGTGCACTTCGCGTTGTCCTAAAGCATTAAATCTCATGTGAATATAGCCTTCTATCGGCTCCGTGGTAAAAAAAAAAAAGGTTCTCATGCAGTTGCGAGGTGTGGTTAGATGTATAAGTTCGGGACTGTCGTTTATAGGCAGTGTTGTATGCGTTACCGAAAAAAAGTAACTAAGTACGTTACTCGTTACGCTAAAAAAAAGGAACGCGTTACCGCCCTGCGTTACCCATAAAAAAGTTAACGCGTTACCGTTACAGTTACCGAAAAAAAGTAACGGACGTTACTTCTGCCGTTACCCCTTAGAAATCTTAATCAGTATGTCCTCGCCCCAAGAACCTACAATAGCGACGTTATAAAACTCATATTTATATGTCACGTTAAAGTTGTCGCCCAAACAAAAGCTTAACCTGAAATACTGATTAAACGAGAACAAGTCGAACAACACACTGAGTGAGAACACACCGAGTATTGATGGCCACAACTTGCCGAGCAGGTCTCGAGAGCTCGCTTTTTATTTTATTTAAATTTTATTTCAAGGTACCTTACAGGCCCCATGGGGGGTCCCCCATGCGCCCCGTGGGGCCCCATGGAAGGCATATGCTTTGACGGTTATGAGGACAGCATTACACTTCGCTTCATCGACAATCAACGACAACTTGAACCTCGATAGCAAGGTGGCCGAAACTACAGCAGATCCATTTAATAAATTTCAGCAATTGGCTCCCTATCGGAATTTCCCCCGCGCAAAAAAAGCACCCCGTGCGGGGTCGCTTTGTCAACGCTTGGCGGGCCAACAGCAGTCTGCCGCAGCGACAAAATAACGTCGGCGCGAGGTCTGAGAAAGGCGCTCCTACAAGACTAAAGATATTGTAGCAAAAAAGCCATTTGGGCTTGTTGGTAACGGTTCATATCTTAAAGCAAATAGGCGCACTATGGGAACAAGGACAAAAGGGAGGAACCGACGACACAAAGCGCACACTCGCAACTGAAGGTTTATTGAAAGAGTACACATAAATACGTTACAAAAAAAGGGGCACGTGGTGCAATTTTCCTCGCCGAAACAAAACAAAACGAGATGAGTATCCCCTTAACAGATCATGAAGGCGCATGCGTCTATACACAAAGGAAGTTCGAAGAAAACCGGACTAAAGAAAATTCAAACTGCGTGGGGAGGAGGGGGGGGCGGAGGAGAGGGGAGAGGGGAGGGCAGACAAGTTTAATGCAGTGTGTTGATCAAATATGAATATTCTATCTCTGTTATGGCGATAGAAGGGTGGCTGACGCATCTATCCCCGCATCTCTTTATGTGAAAAGCTTCAATTAGTTCGCGCGTGGTTTTATCTCGATGCCTAGATAGAACCATCGCGTCAACGAGAAAAGGTGAGCATCCGCACGTGGTGCAGTGCTGGACAAGTTTTTTCTACAAATGCATCTACAGGACTTGTCGGTGTGTGACCCCTTCAACATCCCGAACTCAGATGAACTTGTAAGTTTTTTAAAACTGTCTAACCCAGGCGCATGCCAGTTCTTCAGCATAGACGTAGAAGATTTTTACTACTCAATGCCTTTCGACGACTTGTTAAAAAGTGTTCGGTTATGCATTACTAATGAAAATGACGAGATGAAGTTCCGTAACTCCTGTGGTCTGTCGGTGAGCACCTTTTTGGAAATATTGTCCGTTTACTTACAATCCACCTTTGTGGAATGGAAAGGCAAATTCTACCGACAAAAAACAGGTGTTTGCATCGGATCTAAGGTTGCCCCTGTCCTCAGTAGCATTTATCTGGGCGGAATCGACAAAAAAATTAATGAAAATTTGGGAGCGGCAGCAACAAAGATTGTTAGATATGTAGATGATTTTCTCGTGTTCGTCAATCCTGGGTGTTTGGAACAGAAGGTTTCTGTTGTTTTGAAACTGTTTAAAGAATACGGTCGCGGGTTAAGTTTCACTGTAGAACTACCGAAAGACAAACAATTACAGTTTTTAGATTTAAGGCTGACGGCTGGGGGTAACCATGTATGCTGGTCGTACTTTCCCCGTTCAAAGAAGCCGATACTGAACTTTAATTCAGGACATTCGAAAATTGTGAAAATGGGAATTGCAGCGTCCTGCTTGCGAGCAGCGCTAACCAAAACGTGTCCCGACAAGATAACGACAAGTTTCGGCCACCAACTACAAAGGCTAAAAGAAGCTGGTTTCCCGCAGACAGTCACACGCAAAGTGACCCAGAAGCTATTGAAATGCGTTAAATCAGGTTGGGAGGCACGAGAAAAAGCAAATGGAAAGCTGCGCACGTCGAAACCCGCAGTGATCCCGTACATACATAAAATGTCCCATGGTTTAAAAAACGTGGCTAATCGTTTCGATGTACAAGTTGTTTTTTCGGCTCCAAATAAACTCAATAAAGTATGCGGTAAAATAGACAGAAGGATAGCAGCAAAAGCGAAGTGCATAGAAAATAAGAAGTGCCAGGTTAAACACACCTCGCCTTTTGTTCAATGCGCAACATGTGTCGTGTACCTCATACCACTGTCATGTGGCCGTGTATACGTTGGCCAAACTGGCCGTTGCTTAAATATTCGCCTCCAGGAGCACAACAGAGCCGTGGCGTCAGGGGAGGGTGCCCACTTGTCCCAGCACTGCACCACGTGCGGATGCTCACCTTTTCTCGTTGACGCGATGGTTCTATCTAGGCATCGAGATAAAACCACGCGCGAACTAATTGAAGCTTTTCACATAAAGAGATGCGGGGATAGATGCGTCAGCCAACCTTCTATCGCCATAACAGAGATAGAATATTCATATTTGATCAACACACTGCATTAAACTTGTCTGCCCTCCCCTCTCCCCTCTCCTCCGCCCCCCCCCTCCTCCCCACGCAGTTTGAATTTTCTTTAGTCCGGTTTTCTTCGAACTTCCTTTGTGTATAGACGCATGCGCCTTCATGATCTGTTAAGGGGATACTCATCTCGTTTTGTTTTGTTTCGGCGAGGAAAATTGCACCACGTGCCCCTTTTTTTGTAACGTATTTATGTGTACTCTTTCAATAAACCTTCAGTTGCGAGTGTGCGCTTTGTGTCGTCGGTTCCTCCCTTTTGTCCTTGTTCCCATAGTGCGCCTATTTGCTTTAAGATATGAAGACTACAGAATTTTGTGCAAGACGGCGAGGATAATTGGAATAAAAGTAACGAGTAACGTGATACCTCACGTTACCGGAAAATGGTAACGAAAGTAAGTTACCCGTTACAGTTCCGAAATAGTAACGAGTACGTTACTAAGTTACTGAAAAAAGTAACGCGTTACCGCTAACGCCGTTGCTTGTAACGCGTTACCGCCAACACTGTATAGGTTACGCGACGAGCTTGAGCTGTGGATAGTCCTGGTCCCACTACACAGAAATATTTCTGTCAAGTCACGTCCGACACTTCGGTACTTAAATTGTCCCCTAAAAAGAACAGAAAATAGAATGACACGGAAATCACAAAACTGAGTTGCCTTGCGCAACTGTAACTTGTGGCGAAATTTATACAAAAACACGCGTGTACTTAGATTAAGGTACGCGTTAGAGCACTGATGGTCAAAATTAGTATAAACGGCGTACTTTACATTTATGTCGTAGTAATTTGACGCGATGCCACATCTTTTTTTCTTCACATTATCTTGACCGTTTGTGTTGCGTTGTAATAGATTGACGGAAAGCAGCGGACATTATTCGCGTGAAAAAAACGTACTTTGGTCCCGTGAAATAACCGGGCCTTTGTTCCATTACTGTCGTGCAAGTAATCAATCGAAGAAAGTTCCATGCTGTACAGTTGCCTTTGTGTACTGTTACTGGAATAATAACAAGCGTGTACGCGTTAAACGCTTCTGTAGCGCTAAAGCGCTGTCAGCCACATAGCTTTTCTCAGTAAACCTATCAACTGTCCTACACTGGAGAACTGAATAAGAAAGGCGGATGAACATTTGAAAACGCAGTGTACAAAGTGCTATTTGGACTCATCGTGCAGGAATACGGGCTTTCTTTTTTTGCAGGGTATCCAGATGAACAAGAAGTAAATACTTAATTCAGTCGCTCTACAGGAGTCGTAGTAGATAGAACACAAGTTGAACATGTGCAAATAACACAAGAAAACATCATCTATTGCGAAAACGCCGACTGTTGCCGATCGCGGCAACCCCGTTCGTTGGTAGAATGCGCTTCTCTCACAAGTAATAGTAACGTTCGGCGCGCTTCGTGCATTAATTCGGAAATGAAGAGCGCACATATCACCAGAAAGCTGCAGTCAACGCAATTTGTTTGCCGGAAATCGGGTCAAATCGCTCACAACGAAGCGCTGTTGTGTGCGTTTGTATACGCGCCGACAACTGCCAATCCACACTAGCGCGGCGACGGTGCTGCCACCTCTAGCCCGATCTCGCGGCGAATAACGCAGCACGCGGTCTGGAAATTACAAGTAATTCTCAAAGTCCTCTAGATATCGTTCCCTCTTCTTTCTACAAATTGTTCCATGTAACCATGTGACCGCGCCATGTACCCAAATTCACGGCCATTGGCTGATTTCAGCATCGTGAGCTGCGTAGTTACCGCGGCAGCCGCCTGCTCGCGCTCACACAGAAAGTAAAGGCCCAGCCACATGCAGCGTTTCTACCGGCGTTTTCCCGGCGTTTCATTCCCCGGCGTCACTCGGCGTCGACGCTACAGGTGACGGCGGCCGAAACGTCCACCTAAGGATGGTCCAGACCATAATGTTTCATATAGATACACCAGAGGGAACTCTGGCGCTATTGTCTATGGAAGCTGCAACGCATGGCGCTTCAGCCAGCATGGGAATGATGGTTAGTACACGGATTTGTCTAACTTCGTTCTTTAGGCTCCGTTTGGCTCCGCGTCGCCTGCATCCGCTTTGTCGCAAAACGAAGTTCAGCACGAGTCACCAGTTACACTTCACCACTTTAACTTTTTTAGGCTCAGCAATTCAAATCTGGCCACTAAGTTAACAACGATTTATTTTTTCATCCGAAAGAAAACCAAAACACAGCAATAAACAAAGCCACAAGCGCGTTCGAAGCCCGCAAGTACGAAGACTAGGCAAATCCGTGTACTACCCTTCGTGGCTGAACGATCGCAGCGCCAGAGTCCCCTCTAGTTAATATTACGAAACTCTATGGTCCCGAAATCACCGGCGTCAGCGTCGGCGCTGGAAGCAGTTCGATGGACGCAGAACCAATCAGCGTGCGGCTGGCAGCGACTTCCGCTACGTAACGGCGTCGTCGCTGCTGCCGAAATAGCTGACGCCCGCCTCTGATCTATTATTAAGTCGTCGCCTTGCACCATGCGGCGCGTAAGTTCTCAACTGGTGCTTGTATTTGACTTCGCTTCTTCCCCAGAAGCTTCGACACCAAAGCGCTCGTAATATCTTTAAACTCTTTTCGAGAGCCGTACTCAAGTTATTCGGTAGGCTCAGCAGGAATGAGTGAACTGGCCGAATACGTGACCTCAAAGTTGTGCGACCACTTCAAGCTCAGATGCATTATATTACGAGTTTGTGGTTCTTCTTAATACCAATCGCTGGCGCTACAAGTCATATAAAGGAAAATTGACCTTTCGGCGGCACTGTGACTACTTTTTCGCACTACAAAACTGCAAATGAGACATAAAAACTATAATCAGGAATACATCTTGTTGGCGGAAACTGCACACTGGTTTTCTAGATGTCAAGTTCATTCTCTCTCGTCACAGTGTACGACGCTGCGCTGGCGCTGGCCTCAACGCTTCTCAAGTATTTGGCTGTCCTCTCTGGCGGCGTTTATGCAACGACGCCAAGAGACGCAACGCCAGAAAACGCCGGCAAAAACGCTGCATGTGGTTTGGCTTAAGCCGTGCCTTCCAAGAAAAAAAAATGTTTCCAAGGTCACCACGCGCGTGACGTAACTTCTTTCCCCTGTGACATTCCTCCCAGCTTAGATTCCAGCCCTCTCGTCGGGGCGAGAGAAGAGGAAAAGAAATTAGAGCTAATTACAGCATCCGCATGCCCTTACTTCCTGTCGCATCGGAGTAACATCGCCTCGTACGCTTATATCAAATCACTAGGGGTGTGCGAATATTCGAGTTTCGAATTCGAATCGAATAATATCTAACCGAATAATTCGATTCGACTTTCGAATAGCTAGTATTCGAAGTTTCGAATAATTCGACAGGACGAATAAATAAAACGCGACAAAGGTGCAACTTGGCTAGGGTGGAGTGGATAAAACTAACGCTAACATCGGTACAGTAGGCCTTCCGTTAAAACTTTCACCGATATCCTGGTACAAAAGCGAGCGCATGTTTATTTCAAAGGCGATCATGTAATTTGCACACGTAAAAAAAAAACATGAGAAAACTGTCAATCTCTTTACAACTTCGCCTCTGAAACGAAGGCATGGACTTTCCTTGCCTAGTTCGGTCGCGTATGCCGCAGGCGACGTAATACATTACGACTTCGGCCCGCGAAACTCTCCGTGATTGGATTCATATACGAAAATTTGTTCCCGCTGTGCAGTCGTCACTCCCGCACCGCACCACTCGTTCTAGAACTCCCATCGCTCCGGCGCGTAGTTGAAACACTGCTGTGAACGAGCGCCCGAATACTGTTGGGCCCCGAATATGCATCGAGATAAAGCAGTGTTGCGCGACCACATATGGAGCACAATTGAAGCCGTATTCCGCAACCATAGGAAAAAAATATAGCTACCGTATTCCTTTTTTTTAGCCGTTGAGAGGGCCCCTGCTAACTGGAGTGGCGGCTCTTCTGTCAACATGCCTGCGCGCCCAGAAAAGCAGAAGAAAAATACCCTTCCGAACAAGCTCGTAATAAAGCTGCCACCAACCCGTAGCATCCCTGATTTTTCCTTTGTCTTGCAGTAACGGGCGGTACAAGTGTCATGTAAATATACGTACTATTCGATATTCGATTCGATAATTTTTGCCACTATTCGGCACTATTCGATTCGAATTTGATTCGAAATGAAATTTCACTATTCGCACACCCCGACAAATCACGCATCGTCGTTAAAGGTCATGCTCCTACACAAATATACAATAAGGGTGAGCATCAAACGGCGGACCATAGCCGCAGCGACGCTATAGGTGTTGAGAGGGGGGCGCCGTATTCGAGCAATGCTCACACCCCCTGTCGATCGGCAGCCTTCATTACAGCGTGCACAGAAAGAGAGAGAGAGAGAGGTGTTTGTCAGCACAACGTGCATCGTCACGGCGCGCAGCCCGCTGTCTTCGCTTCACGGTATAGCACATCGCGGCTAGTGATTCTTTCGTGTTACTTTCGGTTTCGCGATGAAGCTCGAGCTGCTCGGCTGGCCAGTGTAATACGGCCACGCGAAAACAGAAACGGAAAGCAGGGGGCACGCGCATGGCTGGAATAGCCTAACCACCCCTCTTATTTGTTGGAACTTTTCTTTTTAAACTAAGAACTCTTAATTTAGTTCCTCCATAATGCCACCAAAAAGGGAAAGACAGAAACCCTCGTGTGACGCCTTGAAGCACAAGAATTCGCATTAGTCGACAGCTTTAGCGTAAGGTGCGCATAGATAGCGTTTGTTGGCTACGGTACGATATTTCCGTCACTTGCCGTGGGTACCCAAGAGCATAGGCGTGCGCACGGGGGGGGGGGGGGGGGGGGGGGGAGGAGGAGGGCTAAGTTTGCCTTATGCATTGACTTAATAGAGAGGCGGGGGGTCTCCGACGAACCTTCGACCCTCCTGAACACGCCTATGCCCAAGAGCATAGCGTACAACGCATGCGCAGTGGCGACAAACGCTAATGCAAAGCTTTGCGGCCTACTCTAAAACTGCCTGCAGTAGCTTCAAGCTCGAGGGCGCGGGTTCGATTCCAGGTCACGGAGGCTGCATTTGGATGGGGGCAAACTGCAAATAACACCCGTGTGCTTATATTTAGGAGCAGTTAATGAACCTTGTGTAGCCGAAATTCATCTGGAGTTCCCCAATACAGCATGTCTAATGATCGTGCTTTTTGTACGTGAAACCCCAGGAATTAGTAACATTAGCAGCCTCACTGCAAAATCATGACGCAATCGAGATAACGCGATTTTTGTGTCGCGCGCGCCTTGGCGCAGTCTCTAAGATAGGCTGGAGTGCGGCGCAACCAATTGCTGCACGGAACTAAACGGCTGGCGCGCCGGAGGTCCGGCAATTACGCTAAAAACGAGTTCAATCAATTCTGTTCTATTATTTTTTCCCGAACACCAACGTAACAGATACTGCACCTGATAAACTTTTACAGTCGCAAATGCCTCGTTAACCACCATCTCTTCTAGATTACACGAAACCGAATTTACCCGAAAGCCCTAGGCTTATCAAGTATCGCGTTTAGAGCACTGCGCCCAAAAACTGCCCAATTAGCTTTCTCGACTCTGGGACATTTAAAAAAAATTTTAGCCCGAAGGCTGTAATTTATTTAACACGGGACCATGAATTAACCGCATTATTAGCACGATAACAATTACCCTGCTGGTATTGGAGACTTGGAGGAAGAAATTCAATTACTTTTTGTCTGTCGACGCTCTCTAAATTATAAATGAGCCGAATATCTTATTTTGACAAGCTGTACCTAAAAACTGAAAGCTCACGCGGATTGAAATAACGACTTATAACCGAAATTGTTCATGGAATTGATCGACACGCTCTAACTGCCTTGCCGTACCTTTCGGTCAACAGACGTCACTTATTCTCACGAAATATTGTCTTGCACGAAAATACAAGGACAGCCCGCCCTTTTTTTTTTCGGCACTGACTTACCGCGAAAGATCTCCCATGCACGCGCACTGAAACGCTTCGAAGTTTACAACGCGAGCAGCCAAACAATATTAGCTCACTCCTAATCATTCCATGGTCTTTCTAACATCCCAGGCAAACACATAATGTGTGCTGACAACTTGACTACTCCTTATAAAAATGCAAACATCAAGTTTACACAGCAAGATTCATACTCCGCGGTAGAATTCGGCCACAAACAACACCATATCCAGGAGTTGTACGCTAATATAACGTATTTTCTTGCTCTCACCGCAGTGGCTAAGTTTAGAGAACGCAACCAGTCATTGAATAACCACGCAAAGCTATTTTTTACGCGTAATTATACGGAAAATTACATTTCTACTCACCCCGCACGCAGTAGCAATCGTCCCCCGGCGGGTTTCGGACACGTTCTGACGCTTCCTCGGCGTTAATGCGCATGCGCCAGTTCAGCGTTGCCTAGGTGACCGAGCTCGAGCGGCGCGCCGTATCTACGATCTCATCGCTGGCTTCCGCGCGGTCTTCCTTCCCACAATCGCTTCATTATCGTCGGTGACGAGGGCAAATTCGTCGACACATTTTCGTCGGAATCGCGCGCCGCGCTCGCAAACTTGCGTCGGCTGCTGAAAGCCCTACGAACTGACATCGTGAGGCCCGATTATTACCTCATGAACGTAGTTGCTTATCAAGTCGGCTCTGGAAACATAAACCATGGTATATGTAACTATGAGAGTAAAAGACGCTTCGAAGAGAGATAGACAAATGAGGAAAACACCATGGAGGAAGGACAAAAAAAAAACTAGAAGTGAGCGTTACTTAGAACTTGAAGCCTATAGACATTAAAACGTTTATGCAGATAGACCCTCTTCACGTGATAGGGAAGATCTACTATTGGTCGGTTCGCCTTAGTTGCGTCTGCTGCGGGTGTCTAACCCTAATAATAATTCTTAGCGCTTAAAGTCCCAAAATCACGGTATGACCATGAGGGACGCCGTAGTGGAGGGCTCCGAAAATTTCGACCACCAGGGTTTCATTAACGTGCACCTAAATATGTAAGTACACGGGCCTCTAGCATTTTCGCCTCCATCGAAAATGCGGCCTCCGCGGCTGGGCTTCGATCCTGCGACCTGCGGGTTAGCAGTCGAGCGCTATAACCACTAGACCAACGCGGCGCCCGTCATGAACGGAACCAAGTCGACCGTTGCGCTCCTTCGCATTCCCACAAAGGTTCCCTTTAGTGGGGGATAATGAAATTTTTCCAAATTCTTGGTTTTATTGCTTCAATTCTATTCTATATTATTATTATTATTATTATTATTATTATTATTATTATTATTATTATTATTAGAAGCCTAATTCTAATTCATTTATACTTCTTCCGTATTATTTGAACAAAGTTTGAACTTCAATTTCAAAGTTTCCTTTAAAAAAATCGCCAGGCCTGCGCGGAAAGCGCAGCACAGTCGCAGCGAAAGCTCGAAGAGCGGCATTTCTAGAGCCCGTTATAAACTCTCTTGTGGCTACTAATAGCGCTTTCAATTGGGCGAGCAGGAGCACTTCTAACTGCGCTCAAAGTGCTCTCGCGAGTTGCGGCGCCTTCCAGTGGTCGGGCAGGAGGGGGGGCATTGTGTTTCATTGGTCGAGGAGGAACACTATTTCGGCGCCGGGGCCAGCCGAGAGCAGTTCATGGTGCTCCGCCGCCAGCGGCGGAGTAGAGCGCGGAGGAA
Organism: Rhipicephalus sanguineus; assembly: GCF_013339695.2. Taxonomy (NCBI): domain Eukaryota; kingdom Metazoa; phylum Arthropoda; class Arachnida; order Ixodida; family Ixodidae; genus Rhipicephalus; species Rhipicephalus sanguineus. The sequence continues at coordinate 78,551,120 of NC_051184.2, read as the reverse complement.
GTCACATGACCTTTCTTACGTCACTTCTGGTTTTATGCCCGGGGAGGACAGTGCGCGGACAGTGCGAACGTGCGCCATGTCTGAACATGTCCGCGAAGCGTGCGCGCGAGCGCGGGAAAGGTTTGGTCACATGACGCCTTACATCAAGCGCGGCCTCTATTTGCTCTGCTCTCAGAGCAGCGTGATTGTTTCATTCGGGAGAAGAGCATGCGTCCCCGCTGCCTCCGTGTGCTGCTCTGGCTGCTCATTGCCCTTGCTCCTGCTCGCCCAATGGGAAGCGCTATAATACAAGTACACTAGCAACGTACCCACTACGCCACAAATCATAATTTTTGTGAAGTTGGGAATCTATTACTCGTCATTCTGCGGAGAAGCGAGGTACCATCTGTAAGGAATTATGTGCAGTTTCTTAATGCGATGGCTGATGACGATGAAGAATTATGACTGAGCCTTTTGTAATGGGTTGGAAGCTTTAAATGACCCACTTGTTACGTAATTCGCATTGTGTGACGCCCGCTCGTTATTTCACTCTCCCACCACGCTTTATAACATACGCTAACGTGAGAAAGATATATAGAGAGGGAATTAACTGTATTGAGACCCTGACGAAATGGATCATGGGAGCCTTATGGGCTTCCTTGGCAACCAATGGAGGTGCACTTGCGAGGAACCCACTACGCTATAAATCATAATATTTGTGAAGTAAGGAAGCAGCCACTACGCAATATTTTGTCATTCTGCGCAGAACCGTGGTACCTGCTGAACACCTGTAGTTTATTATGTGCACTTTGTTGATGCTGTGGCTAATGACGATGACGGATTATGGCACAGCCATTTGTTGGGTTGGAAGCATTCAACAACTCACTCGTTGCGCAATTCGCATTGTGTGACCCTCGTTATAGAATTCGCGTTGTGTGACACGTGGTTGTTATTTTACTCTTCTACCACGCTACATTACATTAGTTAATGTGGTTCCTTCCCGACATGAAGCCTGTATAGGGTCTTTTTGCAAAGCAGTTTCAAGCACCGGCATGGCTCTGAGGTAGGATACTGGGCTCCCAGGTAGAGGGCCAAGGTTCGAAACTCGTTCCATCCTGGAACTTTTTCTTATTTCGTGTTTTTTTCTTATTTCGAGCGATAGTGGTTACGAACACCGGCGGCGGCGGCGGACAACTACGGCGCCAAAAACGGCCCTTGTTGTGATCTCATATCAGTTTTCGCTGTAAAACTAACCGGTTTGTGGGATGCGGAGTCGATGAAGGACGGATCCCAACACAAAACGAAACGATGTTTATTAACGTAGTAGCAGCAGCAGGGCGAGCATGCCGATGCTGCGCTTCGGAAGGTTAGAGAAACAACCATGAAACCAAGCTTGGCAGCTGGGTTTATATAGCCAGCAGTGGTGACGTAAGCCTCCGGTGAAACTGCGTGGCGCTGTCTTTTATCGGAAGCGTGTTGCAGCAGGTAGCTGTGTCACGCCGGGCTAATCAGTGACGAGACGGAGGCTGCGTACGTCTGTGCGCAGTGGTCGATCGCCACATCACCCCCCCGCGGAGTGCAGAGCCCTCAGGGTCTGTAGAAACCTGGGAGGCGTACCAGACGTCCAGAGCGTGTCGTGAAAGGAGCGGGCTGCGACGTCGGTGGCTGTGGACGGACGCCAGTTGAAAGAGTGGCGCTGCCAGGTTCGTTCGCCGCGATGTATGTACGCGGGCTTGAGTCGGTCCTGTCCTGGTCGGTAACACGGAGTGGGGAACGGGTGCTCAATTTTTTCCTGGGGGTCGGGGCTGAGAGTGGCGTAGAGGACGGCTGTAGAAACCTAGTGGATTTTGCGAGCCGTTCCGCTGACGGGCGGCGCTGCGGAGAGACGCTTCAGGAGGACCGAGTGGATCCGCGAAAGAGCGATCGCACCGGGCGCGCTTGTGTACGTGGGCGCTTTCACGGGCTTCTCCGCAGCTGGTGGCGCCGTTGTAGTAGGCGCCTGTGGCTGGTGGTGTATCGTCGCCGACGTCATGGGTGCCGAGACATACACGGGGAGATGTTGCGACGGCGCCGGATGCAACACCGTCATCGTGGTCATGACGGGATGGTGGTGGTCCTGCGCCAATATCTGCGGCTGGGTGAACGTCGGTATCTACACCAGGGACTGGCGCTGGTCTGTCTGGAACGCACCCAGCGTGGACTGGGCCAGCATGGTCTGCACGTGCAGCATGGCCTGTAGCTGTTGTAGTGTCAGGGGCTGTCCTGGGACTATGGCAAACGAGGAGGGCGGCATCATGCGCGGCGGCGCCAGAATGATGTTGGGCCTTGGCCCCAGATACTGCGGGATGACCAGGGTTGGGTGCCAGGTGTGGCCTTGTGCTGGTCCGTCCGGGGAGACTGGGACCGGGTGGTCGCGGTCGGTGCGGGCGTCATCTTGTTTGCGCTGCCGCTCGACAGCCTGAGCAGGATCTGCGGTCGGGACAGTCTGATGTTGGAAACCAACAAGCGTGGTCGGGACAGTCTGAGGTGACTCGGTTAGGGTGACATCCGTGGTGCCAGCGAAAACGTGACAGGCAGCGCTGGTTTGGGTGTCGCACCCAGGATCAGTAGGCGCTGATGCCGTCATGCTCACCGAGGTGTCGACAGGCGTTGACCACTCCACCAAAGGCTGTTTGTCGGCGATGGCAGGAGTGGCAGGCAAAACAGTTGGCGGCAGGCGATACTCAGTCGTGGCACGTGACGTGCACTGTGTCGTCCTGTGCGCCGCGTCGAAAGGGATGTCTTGCAATGGCTCTGTGGTTACGTGTAGCGCGGCAGGGAGTATGTGACGTGGCGCTGCCGGTTGCGGTGGGGCTAGCACGAACCCTCGAAGTAGGTCGTATGCCTGCGGCCCAGGAGGAGGCACAACGCGTCGCAGAGCAGGAGGAAGCATAGCTACCGAGATGGCGCACTTGTCCTGCTGCGAGACGATGTTACGCAGGAAGAAACCAGCCTCCATCTTGATAAGCCAGATGGCTGGACATTGCGGCCAGAATTCGGGAAACTCCGGCGGCAACAAGATGCAGTGCGCCGTGGTTTCATCCGATCGCAGCGCCATCGTGATAGGCGTGTCAGAGGTTGGTTGACTCGGCGTGAAGGTCCCGTGGAATCTTCTGGAAGGTCATTCCAAGGTCCGGGTCATGGCGGTGCGGTTTGTTCGTTTTCCGGGTCACCAGATGTCGGATGCGGAGTCGGTGAAGGACGGATCCCAACATAAAACGAAACGATGTTTATTAACGTAGTAGCAGCAGCAGGGCGAGCATGCCGATGCTGCGCTTCGGAAGGTTAGAGAAACAACCATGAAACCAAGCTTGGCAGCTTGGGTTATATAGCCAGCAGTGGTGACGTAAGCCTCCGGTGAAACTGCGTGGCGCTGTCTTTTATCGGAAGCGTGTTGCAGCAGGTAGCTGTGTCACGCCGGGCTAATCAGTGACGAGACGGAGGCTGCGTAGGTCTGTGCGCAGTGGTCGCCGCAGGTTCTTGGCCAATACCCCAGTGTGGGTATGAGCCATAGCTTCTAGGGTCTACTCTACTCTACTCTACATTCGATGGGAAGGATGTACCAGGGTTCGATTTACGCCGGGGACCGATAATACCGGACCCTACGCTGCCGCTGGGAGAACATGTACGTGTACGACGATAGACTGTGGCTGGACCGGCACCTCATACTCAGAAGCCAAAGGGTGAGCCGAACTTTACATAAATAATGACAACAGACTCAGTCTGAACGAGCAGCAACCGCCACTCCCTTCATTGTCACGATCTATACACAGCACAAAAGATTAAAAATGGAGTAGACAGCGCCATGGCACCGGTTCATTACTTCATGCCTGTCCGCACGCGTGGAGTGAGAAGCTCAGTGTTCGGGTGAACGCTCTCTGAGTATGTCCTGCTCGAAAAACATTGAACGGCCCGTACATAACCGCGAAGCCATAGTTTTAAAGATGTTGCGCTAGGAAATACCTTTGCGAATACAAAGGTGAAGAAGTCTTTCATCAATGCGTAGGCATGCTGCAGCATTTGCATGCCCAAGTCCTGTAGCTGAAAACCCTTTTGCGGACATGCGTATTTCATCCCCTGATAAAGCCATCCGTTTTCGGTATATTATTTTTCGCTTCAAAACTAGCGTTTCAAGGCAAATTCACCTCCATACTGCGCGTACAGGACCTCGTAAATACAAAACCAGTGATTACACGAGCACCAATTTTGCAAATGTTGGGAGACTGCTGGTCATCGGCCTCTTGACAAAAGCGGTTTTTCCCAGCAAAATAATTTGGGTTATATGCCACTTTATAACCATGATAGATTTACTTAAACTTCGGTGAGCGCAGTGCTCGCGGCCGTGGCAGTACGGTACACGTGCTAGATTACCATTGCTTCAAGCCTTACCGTCCTGCAATGGCGTAATCGGGAAAAATCACGAGGCGGGACAAAGTGCTTGCCCAAGTGGCCCTTTTGTTTTTATTATTATAGGTTTCATTCTTAAGGTAATAAAAATTGAAATCAGGCATTGGAAATAATAAACAAAGAAAGCGAGCATGGGATTGACACATGGAACTGGTAGTTCCAGCAACGTAAAAAGGCGTGAAAAAAATTTTACAATATGAGTAATGATCTAGGAGATCAAAATATGCATCCGACTAGCATAATCGCTCAGTATATACGATGTTTAAAAGGTAAATCTCAAGAAGGGACACTGGCAACACCAACGCCTTCACTAGCGTAAGGAGTGTTGTATTGAGGGCTGAACCCAGCAACCCCCTTAAATTTTTCTAGCCTGTGTGTGTATACATACACCCACACATACAAACGGACGAACATGCACAAACAGTGGTTGAACCCCTCCGGAAGAAATTCTGACTACGCCCACGGCGGTCCTTCTCTGCATGAAAACAAGAGGGACCACCCTGACCACCCACCCTATGACTTATATACAACACTAATAACAATAAGTGTTCGGGTTTTACGTCCCAAAACCACAATATGATTATGAGGGACGCCGTAGTGGAGGGCTTCAGGAACTTTTAACTATCTGGTGTCCTTCAGCGTGCACCTAAGTAGAAGTAGATGGGCCTCTAGCATTTCGCCTCTATCGAAATGCGGCCGTTATTCAATACCGCGACCTTGGGGTCAGAAGGTGAGCACCATAACCACTAGACAATCCGGTGGCGGGTGATTTACGCCACTGCTGTCCTGGGTCGCCTCAATGAAAATCTAGGCGCTGGAAAGCTCCGGTTCGTGATAGTTAAACGGTCTCATTCTCTCTGTTCAACGTTTCTCAGCGGTGAAAACGAAACAGTGAATTTCGGACAAATTTGACGTCGCGATCCTACCTCGGGCAACCAATACACGCCACTCATAAGCCCATGTTCTCAACCAAATCCGTGCAGATGCGAAGGAACCTTCTGCTTATGCTAACGGCGGTCATCGTCTTCGTGCCGTCCATTCTGGGCTGCTTGATCTGCTGAATACGAGGATTCGAAGATATGGGCCATCTCTTCGGCTACGGTCAACCCTCGGCATCCACCAATGCCTACAACGATCGCGTCGGTCGTGCGGTCGAACCGCACGCTAGCTGGGTGGAACACGGACACCGGTGGCAGTCACCGCAACGGGGCCTGCGGCTGTTCTCGGCTCACTACTGCCATGAGCTCGGGTACGGTAATGCGCGTGCTCACAGGCTTGCGCATCGTCGGAGTGTAAGGCCATGTCGGTGTTGATGTCGTTCTCAACTTATACCTCAGCGTTTTAGAACGCTCCTTCTAGTTGGTGCTCGTGCCTCGACTCAAGAAGGCGGATCACTATGCACGGAAGTTGTCACTTCTGAAGAACTGTCACTCCTACGCAATCATTTTTGAAGAAATAGCGTACAAAAATAGCGTACAAAAAAAATCCGCAGACAAAAAGAGAGGGATGACACACAGTGCTGCACTAACAAGTGAAAATTTACTGGAAGGTAACATGAACTTATGGGCGTAAAACCGGGCATGGCATGCCAGCTTTTTTGTGCGCTGTTTTTCTTCAGAAATGAGCAAGCACCAACAATCCCGACTTGGCGTTTTGTCCTAGATAATCACTGAAGAACAATCGAGTGCATTGTGCTCAAGTGTCTGAAATGCATGGTGGAAGAGTTTCCAGTAGGAGTGGCTTTGTACATTATGGGCTGTTCTGGCGACATGAGAACAGTCGGCGCCGTAGCTTACTCGCTGAACCGTCGCGTGTGTAACGTCGAAGTTGAATAAGTAATACCCTCCCTACCCTCTAGAATAACTGTGTTTTCATCGTAAGGGCTTCAGTGGGTGAGAGGCCGGGAAGGGCGGGAGTGCGCCGCGGTAAAATTTCGCCCCCCTCTCCCCCCCTATTGCAGAACCCTGCGCACGCCTATGGCTGTACGGTGTAAGCCATAATCTAAACCGGGAAAGGAAGCAATAACAAATTCTTCAAAGCCCTTTTGCTGCAGCCATTGCGCCTGCAGTTACAGCGTGTGTAAGAACATAGCCCAAATTCTCCCCATACAGTATCCTGACAAAATTTCGTGGTCTTAACTTGTGCTTGCCACGTTTCTCATTTCTTCGTGTCTTTTACGCAGGTCCTCATCCGGGCCCGTGATACGAGTCCTCGCACTCGCGACAATGAAATTCCTGCAGAGCTGCCTCGTGCAGGCCCGCGTCGTCTACCGGGACTACCCGAACTCCTTTCCAAGCGGAACTGTCGCGTGCAGACTGCTGTCCCGATCCTAAGAAGGCGCCGAACCTGACAGCTCGCAGCGGCTGCACGACGTGCTTCTCGAGTTCGCCCCAGATCAACCCGACGGCCGCGTGCCGGTCGCCCTGTCCGTGCGGACTAGTCAAGACCGCCAATCTGACGTCTGGATCCCCGTCAACGCGTTGCTTGCCGAGCCTCCCAGCGACAGGGATTCCTTCGCCATCGGCATTCACGCAGATAGTGGGAGCCCCGAGCGTTTGAACGATCTCGCCGAGTGGTATCGATCCAGAGGAGACAGTCAGTCAGTCAGTCAATGAACTTTATAAGAACGGCAGGTCACTGTCTACGGCGCAGCCAATGAAAGAAAAGGCGCCGCGGTCAAGGCGCCTCCGTTTAGGAGAGAGTTCGTGCCCTGGTTTACCCCGAGATGCTCGCCGCAGTCTCGGACGTGATGGCTATGCCCCTTATGCTGCGCGACAGCGCGCTGCGTTCTTCGGCATCGTCCAAATGCTTGGCCTTCCGGGGAGTTGAAGATGTGATAGTCGTCGAACCACGGGGTTCTCGGGCCAAGTAGTGCATGCCGGACCCGCGGCTATTGCGGGTGTGCGAAAACTCTGCGGCGGTGTTCGTAGACCATCGCGATGGCGGATCTCCTTGCGATGGATTCGCCGCCACCATCGACGCTCCTTTGGGTAAAGAATGGTCACAGGCAACACCCCTTCGGCGCTGCGTCAACGGGACGGCGTGGGAGGCCGTCCTGTTTCGAGTGGACGAAGGTTTGCTGGATGGTTCGACTGCCGTGGACAAAAGTGCGGGTCTTCTACCACCGTTCGTTACCATTTTGCGTTCTTTCCTCTCCTCTGGACCTAATGACGGGAGAAGCCATTTCGAAATCCGACAGATATCCACGTGACCTTCAGTATGCGTCAAGAAAAACGCGAGTTGTTGAGTAGATTTTTCCCCTTTATAGGTGAGCCGCAGTCACCCCTTTTTTTTAAGAGAAGCCCCGCCACGGCGGTCTAGTAGTTATGGCACTCGACTGCTGACCCGAAGGTCGCGCGATCGAATCGCGGCGGCAGCGGCTGCATTTTCGATGGAGGAGAAAATGTTTGAGACCCGTGTACTTAGATTTAGGTGCGCGTTAAAGAACCCCAGGTGGTCGAAATTTCCAGAGCTTTCCACTACGGTGTCTCTTATAATCATATCGTGGTTTTGGGACAATAAACCCCAGATATTAATATTATTCTAAATAAAGAGAAGTCAATGAAGTTGATGAACACTGACATGTCGTTTCTTTTTTAAATAAAAATGTAGTCAACAAGGAAATGACCAGTGACATCGATAGAAGACGACGTTGCAATATTAGAAACGGCTTATCGCCGTCAAGCTCACGAGAGAGCATGAATTATATTGTATAACGGCGCATAAAAATACGGATGTGACCGGCGTACCTTCGAGGGCCACATTTTTTCACGCTTGCGGGCATCGGATTTTTCGTGTGCGATGCCGCCACCGAAATCTATGATAATGAGAGGAACTTCAGAGTGGTTTAAAGACATTTGGCGTCGATGGAGTCCCTGAGGAGTGTTCTTTCCAAGGAGAGTGTGGTGGCTAGGCGCTCGGCACCGACGGATTGAGAGAATTCTGTCTAAAGAGCGCATATATAGCGCATGAGTGAACACGTTTATAGCCCACGCTTTGTTGCAACATTTCAATCGAAAGGTTAAGGCCGCTGCACGGCTAGGCACAGGCAAGGTACTACTTTTTGAATGCACTGTATAGAACTTTTAATTCCGCCTGATGCACTTTTCATTTACTATTAATGCACCCGTTCTGAACAATTTGCTTGTTTCACACATCGAGGCGCCCCAATGCGGCGCGAGGCGGAAGCGCCGTCTGGATTACAGCCGGCAGCGGCCGCCATTTCTCACGTGCGGCGTTGCTTGAGCGTGGCCGTTGTTCTTTTGCGAGTCGACGTTTCCTTCTTTTTTTTAAAGACGATAGTCTTTCTTGGGGAACTTAAACGCAGAAATTTTAGTCTGTCTTTCTGTATTTCTGTTTGTCGGCACGTCCCTCTATTCAGCCACTCGGCCAAAGTTGAACCACTTGCCCAAGGGCCAGCCGTCTTGAACTGGTACGGCTGTTCATACTTGTGAACGTTGTCGATCAAAAAGTAAATGTCATGCATATCTGAGGTGCAACATCACTAGGTAAGTATTAGGTGGCGTGTTCCTTTAATAGAAAATGCATACATACGTAATTTTAAGGACCCTAGTTTCTTAAGCTGCGCTGAAAATGCATAAGAATGGAAGCTTGAGCGAGTTGGTATGCGTTCATCTTTGTTGAAACAGCGCTCACTAGACGACGACGAAGTAAAAGAAGGCACAGGACAGGCGCTGCCTGTCCTGTGCCTTCTTTTACTTCGTCGTCGTCTAGTGAGCGCTGTTTCAACAAAGCTGAAAATGCGACTGCGCTGAAATTTTCCTTCCTCCGTGCCCTTCGCACGAGCTCATTGTTGTGTTTCGTTTTCGGTTCTGTATTGCACTGTACGAATGCCATGGGTTGGTGTTGAAAAACTTTAGTTTTGAGAAGGCCAAGAAGGTGAAAAAAAGTATTTAAAAAACGAAAAAGCAGCGTTGTGGGCGGCCTTCAGGCTGCCGGTTGTGGGCGCCGCTCTGGCGTTCCTGTTTTACCCAGGCGACGTGTAAATAAAAGAGTGTGTGGAGAGTACTCGTTGAGTGCGGACGTTTCTCTGCTTCAGCGCTTCGCGCCAAACCACGTTTTCGGGCTGGCAGGCGTCCCCGCCGGTCGCGTTGGTCACCGCCGGTCTTCGCCTGCTGCTGCGCCGGGACTACCAGCACGCAACACAGCACTCATGTTTCCCGACGTATTGCCAGATGGCGTCCATATCTCACACAGCGCCTCTTCTATCGTCTTTACACGACATTTGCAGCGAAGCACGCAGATACGCGGCCAATTTTTTTAATCCGCGCGCGTGCCCTCGAATACCTTCGATCGACCCCACGCATCAAAGCGCCCTTCCGGAGTAACCATATCTGCTGTGTGCCCCATTGCACGGAAAGGGCTTCATAGGAGACACAGAAGAAGACAGCCACGATGATAAAGGCGCTCGGCGCTGTCATCGTGTCGCGAAGTGGAAGCTACAGGTTGTAAAAAAACGCACTAACGGCAGTGAGATTTCAGCTTACCGCACAGGCACGGCTCGGCGCAATTATAGTGCACTAGAAAGTATTGTAGTACACTATAGGCGCAATAATCTAGTTGGACGCCCTGTTGTAGGATATGTAGTGCCACCTACAGTTCGTGAGGCACGCCAATAATCGTACTGGCGTCCATTCGTAGGTATCTACGAAGTAATCGCGACGCTGATGGCGCCCGTTTTCTACCCTGGTGCAGCCCTACAGATTAGCTTGGTACGTGTAGAGCTCGCAGAGCTTAAAAATTAGTTAAAAATTACACCTTAGTTAAAAATTACACCATTTCCCGCTAAAGGAGACCATGAGGTGATGCGAAGCCGGAGCACTTGCACAATCGCGTTCCGTTGGCGTTCGTTGGGCATGCTACCGACCTCGCGTCGTGGAACGCAAAGAGGAACGCTACGCGCGTCTTGTCTTCCCTTTAGCCTGGCCGTTAATTCTCACAGGGTGAGCGGGGAACGTTGTCGACAGGCGCGCGAGAGGGGGGCAGCGTAAGAGAGGAGAGAGAGCGGGAGGGGACGCGCATGCGCTGGCGCTCATCGCGGCGTTGCGCAGGAGAGAATTTCGGCATGTCTAGCCCGCGTTTCAGAGGGGGAGGGGAGAGGAGGAGAGAATTGAAGAGGAGGAGTGGTGAGGGGGAGTGGAGAGGAGGTGTGTGGAGAGGGTATCCGCATGCGCAGTAAGGGTGGTCACGCCGCACACCACCACCACCACCACCACCACCACCGGTTTGAACTCCGCTATAAGATGCTTCGCATCTAAAATCCTGGATTTTGTATTGCATCGTTGCACGACTGTGACTTCTGCGCAGCTGACTTCTCGCTTACATCGCCAATAGAGGTAGACGCTGAAGTGGTGCTTACAAGACGAAGCGAACGCGTCTTTTTATTAAGGCGATAACCTTAGACACCTCATCAAACGCGCACACTGACCGTCGGCGTCAACACGAGCGATGCAAAGCATGATTACGTGTTGACGTCACAGATCGCCAAAACCTGTGACGTCATGAAGACGTCATCACCTGACATCGTTGCTCGTCCAAGGTTGGCTGATCACGGAGGCGGTGAAAAACTACGTTAGGTGCAGAAAGCTTGCTGAGGGGGGTGGATGAGGATCAGTACATCATTTAGAAGAAAAAGAAGATATATTTCGCCTTCGAGTCGTCTTAGGCGAATACATAAGCGAACCTGTGAGTTTTTAACCAAGATCAATGCGGATTAACGTTTACTCAGAACGTTAACATGCTGAGTTTTGTGCGTTTTCAACTGCGCAAGCGCCGCCAGAGGTAACAGCGTATAGACGAAAACGCGAAATCCTGATAGGCTTCATGCTGACTTTGGCCACGTGTTTTATGAAGAAACAAGGGGCGAGCAACAGGTAGCGCCTGTAGGAAGGGCAGTGAAGGCGTGAAAGAAATCACTCCATCGTCTTTGAATTCAGAGTGGTTTATGGGACTTTTAAATGCGAAGTGTGTCTTAACGAACGAGATGCACTTTGACCGTTTCTATCTGCGTATCTATCTGTATATATAGCCGCCTACGTCTGGGCGCTCTCGTGGTCGTCTCCTTAAATATAGTTGAGTTGAGTTGGATAAACTTTATTTGTACAACGGTTGTTACTTTGCCCAGGGATAGGCTCCCAGGGACCCACCGTTCGAGGAACATCTTCCGAGGTCCTGGCGATGGCCCTGACACGCTTGACGGCCCACATACCATAATTTCAATGGGATGATATTAGTCTATGACGAACACATAAAACAGGTCGTCAAATGAATAGCGCGAGATACCTGTCGCCTACGTCATGGAACCCTTTGCTTCTGTCACGTGTAACACATACCTGTATATCACGGGACTATGGAATGCGGGTATCATCCAAAAATGATTCAATGTTTGTATCAATACAGGAACGCTGATAAGATTTCAAAAGTTTGCGCGATCACGTTATGGAGCTTGTGTAGCAGAAAATGCGGGGCAGGTGTCGGTAGCGCTCTTGGTGAGGGAAATATCAAAGGGACAGAAAGATCGAAAATCGCGGTTAGAGCCGCAATATACGTAAGACCTATCCCACTCCGTGTATCCATCTGTCAGCTCCCTTCTTCACTTTGGAGATCAGACAGAACAAGTGTGTCGATGCAGGCTAGTTGGTATTTCATTGCAGGTTTGGGTGTAGCGCCGCGTACGAAAATGGTAAAGAAGAAGATGACAGGAAAGAGGTGGTCCTGATGACAGGCCTCTTTCCTGTCATCTTCTTTCTTACCATTTTCGTACGCGGCGCTACACCCAAACCTGCTAACTCAGACATTCTGCGGGGCAGTCAAGTATTCATCCACAGAGCTACGCCAGTGCTTGAAACTGGTTATGAAAAAGGGCCTATAATGACGTCATATAGCGGCAATGTCAATTGTGGTTGCATTGTTCGCTAACGGTGTTTGTAACAATGTAATAGACATATAACTCGACTCGCCGACCTACGGTCAGCGATTGCTCAACAACGGAGGAATATGGCAAAAACGGCTTCTTATGATGAACACATCATCGAACCAAAGCGAACAGTTCATTTCTCTAAAGCTGACATCTGTGCTCTAAGATGAGTACCGACGATATGTCAGACCATAGGTTGCCCTTTGGGCATCAGTGTAGTCGACGTGCTGGGTAAGCCCACGATCAATACCGTACCCAGGGGGAAGAGGAGGTGACGTCAGCGCAACGCGTGTGTACATACACCAGATAAACAGAAGTAAAAAATTTTAGGAAACGTTCTCTCGAGACGAGACTCTGGGTGTCCAGCTCAGAAACTGTGACAAGGAATAACCAAAACCATGACCAATGAATAAAACAAACATTTTAAAGAGCGTGCAGTGCTTCCTGTATAGTACGTAGACGCCACGTCACGACTGACCGGATCAAGACGCGACCCCTCTCTAGGCTTAGAACTGATACGAGGTAACAGCCTTCATTTATAGCGGTGGCAGCGTGGCGATGCGCGCATTATCCGGCTGCCGATTGATCGAGCTTGGTGCGTCCACCCCCAACGAGCGCGCAATGTCGTCGTACGAGCTGCCCGCCATCGCCAGCGAGTGCGTGCTTAGGCTCAAGATAGACAAAGTGAAAGGCAACCTGCAGTCTCTCAACATATCCAACTGCATCGTTGCGCAGCCAGCAGGCCTTCTGTCACTTGTACCCGGCCTTCACAGTCTAGACACACTGTCCTGCATTGCGTGTGCCCTGAAGACGAGCGATCTTCTGGACCTACTGCTGAGTTCATTGCAGAGTGTGACTAGCCTCGAATTCTCGCTCGTCGAAACTGCGAACGACGCAGCAGAGGAAGTAAACAAGATACTGGACGTGGTGAGCGTGCGAAACGGTGGTAAGGTGACCAACATTCGAAGGATTTACCTTGAGGTCGCGGGCCCTCAGAACGTGCACGTGCTGTGGGCCTTCATGACGTTGTGGCATACCTTTCCTTCTTCTTCTGGCACATTTGGGACACGAACTGGTAGTGGGTAGTCTGCTGAGGTGAAAGAAGTAGTAGTTGGAATGATGGCGGAGATGCATTAATAAACCGCGCTGTGTTTTTGGAACCGCGTTTCAGAGTTCTACAACGTAGTGTCTGTACGCGACGAACATTCATCTGCACTTCGTGGAGTACGCTACACAACACATAGGCACGTTGGCGTTCTTTCGCGCCACTAGGCTTCTGTCAGGTTTACGGGAGTTGGCGATGACTTGCGAGTCGTGGGCTACGGTGACGCCGGATCCGTGGCCAGACAACTCCGGACCCGCCTCGATAATCATACTGTTGAGGCGTTTATTGGACGGTAGTCGGCGACGATATGCAATGGCGACAGTCAAGGCAGAAACACCGACTCAGAGCGCGCGCGCGAACAGCCAAAGGGGACGACCCACTAGAAGGCTATAGAGAGCGCAACCCATTAGTCATTGAAGGCTTCGCTACAATTTCCCCGGGTACGAAAAGGGAGCCGTCCGGCGACCTAACAGCTCGTCACTATGAGTGGGTCATAGTAGGCCTTGAGGCGCTCCACGTTGACGATGTCGCGCCCTCGACGGCGCACATCCGAGGATGGTTCGATGGGTTCGATCACGTAGTTGACCGGGGATGTGCGCTCGACGACCCGGTAGGGGCCTTCGTATTTCGGCAGTAGTTTTGTAGAGAGGCCAGTTGCAGTGGTAGGAACCGAGAGCCATACGAGCGCTCCAGGGAGGAACGTGGACTCAGAAGTGGTGGTTCCACCGCGAATGCTCTTTTGCCGCTCTTGTTCCTGCGTTGTAAACGTCTTGGCAAGCTCGCGACACTCTTCCGCAAGCCTGGCTGTGTCAGATATCGGCGCACACTCAGTTGAATCCGGCTTGTATGGGAGTATCGTGTCGATGGTGTGCGACGGGTGCCTTCCGTACAATAGGAAGAATGGTGAAAAACCTGTAGTGCTCTGAGGGGCGGTATTATAGGCGTACTGGGATCGATACCCAGCACCTCCACCAATTTGTTGAGGCGTTTATTGGACGGTAGTCGGCGACGATATGCAATGGCGACAGTCAAGGCAGAAACACCGACTCAGAGCGCGCGCGCGAACAGCCAAAGGGGTCGACCCACTAGAAGGCTATAGAGAGCGCAACCCATTAGTCATTGAAGGCTTCGCTACAATACCAACATGGTGTTCGGGACGAACCCGTCGTGCTGAAACTACGTCAGCCTCTATGACCAGGCCCTTTGGCGTAACTGTATGCTCTTGGCTGGACCCATGGTGATCGTCACCTTCTCCAGGCTGGATCTCGACAGATGCTTTACCTACGCCGGCCCGGGACGATATTGGGGCCGTTTGAAAAGTATGTGCCTTTTGTATATCTCCAGACACCTCGACGATGCCTTCTATCCGACCGTCCACGGTGGGCACGGACCGGCCGTGCGCAACTTCATTGCCAGGCTTACGAACCTCGTCGAGCTTAACGTAAGCTTTGTGAACTTCGACGACGACATCAACTTCACGACGCTGCTCCATGCGTCCGGTCTACGGAGGCCGAGCGGCCTGTCCCTGCCGCACTGCGGCTTGCGTCACAGCGGCGCGGGGCACCGGCTGGCCATCGCCTTTAGGGACATCGAGGACCTGGACAATCGCCTGAAGTTCGAGGGGTGCCACACTAAGTGCAACCGCTGCGGCGGCCAACTGTTAGTCGACCCTGAGGACGCGAGCCTGTTCTGCGCCAGCTCCAACCGTCTCACGCTCTGCAACGTGCCGAACCTGGCCTCCTTGACGTTCCTCGAGAGCTGCCCCGTGGCCCACGTGCGGTTAATCGACATATCTCACGAGCCTCGTTACGACTTCAGGGCGCTCTCGAAAGTCTACAACAGATATCCGGATAGTGAAGACGCCTTCCTTGTAGATGCCGCCGGACTCCTGCTCAACGGCGCCATGGCAGCCGTGGTAAACAGGGGAGAGGTCGTGGACGGCATCTCGGATACCGGAATAGATATTACAGCTATGGAAGAGGCGGCTATAGCCTTAGTCGTGCGTAATTTAAAAGCCACCTTTGTCCTCTCGTATTCCCAGATGGCAGAAAGGCCCTGTTTAAACAATGGCGGTTAAAGGGTAACTTATGGTGCGGCGTAACGTCAGCCTTCACGTTAATGTGTATACGTCAGTATTATCGAAACTAAGTGCACTTTATGGTGCAATCATGTGAATATCACATGTAACTTTCATTAATGGATTCCACCGGGGTCGAGCAATGCTTCAATATAGCTTGTTGAATCATAGGAATACAAATATAATGTTTATTAGACCGCTATAAAAGCGGAGCCAACACTGGAACCACAGACGTTAGTCTGATATGACGCCTGTCAGGGCTCGGCAGTATCGCGATACAAGAGTATCGCGATAGTATTTCAGAGATACTCTTGAGTATCTGTATTTCTGTATCGACATACATTTGAAAATTGTATTTGTATCTCAGTAGTGAAATACTTTAACTTTGCATCGCTTGTATCGCGATACAATGCAGGACACGGGTATCTCGTTAAATTTTCTTTCTGTCGGAAATGAATTGACGCGTGTTTCCAAGGGGGTATGGCAGTTTTTTTCATTTGTTTTTGTGCCAAGACAAGCAAAGGCGCGCCGTCGGTCGCTGACAGAAAGGGCGATGATGGTTTCCCTTCATTCTAAAAAGACAGGGCGTGCAAACACGGACACAAGAAAGAAGTCAGGACACCACTTGCGTCCGTGTTTGCACTCCCTGTCTTTTTAGAATGAATACTTACCAACTAGCTCAGCTCTCTGTTATTCTAAGATGGTTTCCCGTCAAGCACAGAATGGCCCATGTGGTAAAGCGCGCGACGCCGCAGACGGCAGAATCGCAGAGGCAGTGTTGCCGGCCTCTGCCGACGAAAGTCGATGTCTCTCAAGGCCAGTGCCGCTCGCCCAGTATTTTTTTTTTCGGGTGACAAACCATTACTTCGTGACCCTCCGCGCGGTACCGCCTTGGAACAGAGGCTTTGCAATGCTTCGCGTGTTTTCAGTTCTCAAAGCGGCGGCAGTTCTAAAAGCAGTTCCGGTAGTCGCGGCGGAAGTGATTCGAAGATGGCTATCTTTGTCGCGTTTTGAGTCACCTCTGCAGCGTTTCAATGTGCGTTCCCAATTGATCACAAGCATGAAACGGTCTTTTGTGGTACCAGGCTCCCCCACCGCCGGAGGCGACTTCGCCTGTTGCGGCTTGAATGGGTGCTGGTAAAGCGTCGGTGGTGGTGACACCTTTATTGAAGAGTGACCCTTTCGGCCCAGGCGACGAGTGCTTGCTGTAGTTCCTGATGGGGTGCCCTGAGCAGCTGTCCCTGATTCCACGTTTGTTTAGAGAGCTTGCAGGAGTAATGCGGGGCACTGCCAGAGCATGTGAGCGAGAGCGCAATTATCCGCCCCGCAGCTAAGGCATCCTGAATTTATGCCCTCAGCAAAGTGACTCCCATAGTAGCGTGCACGTATACATAGTGCTCTGGTAGAAGGCAGCGTTGCTTCGCTACAGAAATTTATCGACAATAGTGGTGCGTTCCGCCCTCTCTACAATTGTTCCGTGCAGTGGAGCGTTTTGCATGTATTGCCATAGCCGAATCGTAACTTGAACCTTTTGGGTTCGCATATTCCACCGACGGAAATGTTGCTTTCTGGCGCCCTTTACTTTCCTTTCTATTTATGTTATAATTTGTACACTTCAGCTTAAAAAAAAGAAATAATGTGCACTGTGCTTTCCTTGGCATAATCTTCGGTTCGATTTATTTCGTTGTGTCTAACAAAGAAACGAGCCCCTCGAAAAAATGCCTCTTCTTACTTTCTTGCCATGGCAAAAGGTAGAGGGAAGACGCGATTAGCGTTCTCATTCGCGCCCGTAGCGGCTGCCCCCGTGCTAAGCTTGGACCTATTAGTGGCACAAGCACCTAGTGAGGCTCTAGCTTCTCTTCCAAGCACTTCCGGTCGAGCAATAACACCCGGTTTTCAGTATATTGTACAACTGACCCGACTATAGCATCGAGGCGATGCTCTTTTAGAGGGAGGCAAATGCCGCGCCCGCTCTAATGCAGACAACGAAGAAGATGATGTGGGCTCGGACAGTCTCGTGGAACGGGACTCTGACCGAAGAAGAAGACGTGTTTTGTGTCTATGGTCTTGTCTATGCTGCTGCATAAAACGGGCTGCTTGCTCTTCTGCAAAACGTCTTGGTTGTCCGTTTACGGTGCACCGCGACAATATTCTGGACGAAACCTTCTAAAAATAGAAATCTACGGCTCGGGTTCAAGATAAGAATTATATTGCATACATTTGGTATCGGAGCATAAAGTTACTAAGACATGGGTCAATGAACTGTCAGAATAATTAACGAATAATTATTTATTGAGTTCACTGAAAACTTGTGAGCAGCTGGTACGCTGCGGCACCTGGCGGAGTCAATCTCAACCAGGCGGATTTTGCGTGACGTGTGAGATCCTCTTTGGAAGCGCGCCAAACACAATCCTAACGCAAGGAGTCAAATACTACACCAGGGCAGACGAACACCGACGTGCGAGTGCCACTGCCAGACACCCAAGTCAAGGATTGCGCTCTCGTTGAAGAGAGAGAGAAAGGTAAAAGAAAGACAAGGAGGTTAACCAGGAAACATCTCCGGTTCATTACCCTCTTCAGGGGAACGGGAAAGGTGGTGTGAAAGAATGAAAGAGAAGGAGAGAGCCCGTAACTACACCACAGAGTAATGCTAATAGTACTCTATAGAGCCAACACCTGAGCTTAGTCCCTGAACTGTATATATGTATAGATATATATATATATGCTTCCGAAGCGCGGCATCAAACCAGGGACCTCCGCTCCGCAGACCATGGCGCTAGCCACTACGCCACGAAACGCCGATCCTCTAGGAAGCTAACGGCGAGCGTTATTTACACAGCCTTTAGCGCTGGCCGGACTCAGAGACGGCAGGCGCTTATAAGCGTTTCTTCATTGCCAGCGAGATGGCGCGAGCAGCGCAACAAAGGTTACTTCGCTCACAGCAGCGGCCGCGTTTGCGTAAGGAGCGCGCTGTTCAAACAGAAATAAGTAACAACTGCAACATTTAGTTCCCGCTCGTCCTGTGTGTACCTGTTCGTTCGTTTCGTGCGTCCTGCTTTATGTTTCAGCAGTGCGCTTCAGGTATCGAGTTGTGACGCATGACAGTTCGCGCTGGTCCTGCGTGCGTTCTTTTCGTGCGTCCTTTGGGCTCGGGCGACGCGCTGGCAATTTCGAGCTGTGTTCCGTTCTTTGCGTTACATACCAATTTGTTGCTAACGCATTCAATGCTTCGCCGTTGTGGCGAAACTGTGACTTTTTTTAGATATGACGCAAATGGTTTGACGACTTATGTGATTGGCTCCAAGAAAACAAGCAGTGGCCCAATAAGCAGCCTTAAAGAGCGCTCCCCAGTAAATGTGTCTCACTATTAGTGAAAATTATTGCTCTAGCCCTTTACCCTTTCAGTTATTTCTTTTATAATATATGCGAAATTAATTTTAGACACTAAACTGCAATGGGCTGCATTCTGTCGATATGTTCTTTTGTGGGTGGTTATGATGGGCAGTTCGCTTGCGTATACCGGCTGTACAGCGTGTATATATAGGGAAGCTTTTTTTTTTACCATAGAGATACATGAGAGTTAGAGCTTGTCCTGTTCTGCGTGTGTTCTTCTCGGTCCCGTACTGAACTGACAAGTGCAACTGACGCATGGGGTTTGATTTAGTGGAATGCATTGTGCATCAAGTTAAAAATAATTGATCCTGATATGAAAGCACTGCTGATGCTGTCAGAGCAAATCTTGCCGACCACCTAATAACCATCCTCGACTAATGTGGCGGCAGCGCTAGAACGTTGAGCCTGGCGAGTAGAAACAGCAAAATTGGGACGGTGCTCCGATTATAACACGAGCGCACCCTGCGCGCATCTTCGCCCCTCCATAAGGCGGCAAACTCATTGACGAGTGGACACACTCAGACTCCCTCAGACACAGACCAGGTCGTGAGTCTGCGTCTGAGTCAGTCCGGGTGAGCAATTTCATCGTGACTTTGAATCCGAGTGAGCCCGGTTAGGAAAACATTAGTGAGCCTGAGTCCCAATGAGTCCGGTTGAGGAAAATTTTCGTGAGCCTGAGTCCGAGTGCGTCCTGTTGAGGGAAGTTGTGGTCAGTCTTGTCCGAGTGAGGCCTCAGCGCGAAACGCATTTCTTGAGGGAGTCTGGGTGAGCTCCACTTTCTTTTTGCCGATTTCTGATCTCCTCTAGGCAGCTGCACGGCCGGCCTAGAGTGGACGTCTCTAGCAGCGCCATGGCCGATCTAGATACGTCAAACTCTGGAGCTGGATGGATGGATGGATGCTATGACCGTCCCCTTTATAACGGGGCGCTGGCATGTGTACCACATGGCTCGACAAAAAGGAAAAGAAAAAAAAGTTTCGCAAAACGCGGAGCGCCACCTGTCGTAGGGAAAAGAGAGGAATTGAGTAGTGCAAAAGTGCGAATTCTTTGCAAAGTTTGCTGTGGAACGTGGTGCAACTAGAGAGTGTGAATTATTGATATTGATATTATTTTTATTAATTTAACACGTAGAAAGAAATGTACGAATTTCTCTCCCGAAGTTGGACGCACCACCGAACAACCATGAAGTCAGTGTTGGATCACTTGCCAGAACGTATCGCCTTCCCAATAGCTAGGTTGGCATCGCTACTCGGAGGAGACCTAAACCATGCTGCAAGGAAAACGAAAATTCGGACGCCCCCGTGGTGTAATATCCATGCATGCGGCGTGACCAAACACGACCACACAGCGGGGCGATGCCGTTTAAAAGCGTGACCGTTTCGCGATCCTGGGCCCTTTGCGCTACCTCGTGTGTGTTGTGTGAAGCCGCTGAGGAACCTCGTAGAAGTGCGGACCCCCAACGCTAAATGGTGTGTATTCGATGTCGTGCGATGCTCGCTTGCACTTGCGAGTTGCAGAAAGCCGAAATAATTGAAAGCTCTTTTGCATTGCACCCTTCGTTTGCTTTGGTGATCTTCCTACACTTTTGAAGCGTGGATTGGCGGATGAAGAATTCCAGGTCCTCGATTTTCAGGAAGCCGTGCCTCAACACTAACTATAAAGGTGGGTTTATTGTGGACTACGCACATTCGCTTACGGACGGCTGTCTTTGCAATACAAAGTTAGCGGCAGGGCTGCAATTGTGGCGCTGGGGGCGGTGTTTTGGCAGCAGCACTTGGGCAGGGTAAGACGTCTAGAAGGGAGATGAGCACGTTCCTTCATTCGCGTACGCATGGCGTCTCCCCTCACCCCGGCGGCAGCCGTGCGTAATTAGTTAAACCCATGAGCGCATCGCTTGTGCGGACCATTCGTCCAACGGTTGTGCAGTGAGCTTCAGAGCAGTCTCGGTTCCGACTAGAGAGGGACGCGTGTTGTGTGTCTATGTGATCTGGTACTGGCTCATTCACTTGGTATCCGTAGCAAACGATGATGGAGATCCTGAGCCTTTGAATGAGATATACGTAAGGCGCCTGGTTAGTGCACGGTGCCTATGCAAAACATTAAGCATCAATCGACTGGTGCGGATTACTGTTGTCAATGCGGATAGCATAAGGGTGACTCGATGACGCTCTTCGCCAAACGGCTCGGCGCACTGTCTTGCTCAATGGAAATTTTTCGGTTATATCAGCATTGTGGACGGGCGCCAAGCCTCTGAAGGAGTTAGTATATCGGTCCGAGCTTGATAATCAACAGAATCGGCGAGATTTGGTGAATCCTAACTGACTTAAAACGTCGATGTGATTAAATGAGTGATTTGTGAGAGCGTACGTTTTCGGCTTTTCTTTCCTTAGCGTTGCCAAAGGGCAGTGTCATTTTTGAGTGTTTACCCCACGCACAGCCGGGATGAGAGACAGGAAGGTTAAGCGAAAGGCAGGAAGTTTAAACCGTAGGAAACTATTCGGTTTACTACCCTGCACTGAGGAAACTGTAAGGGAGGACAGAAAGGTGAGAAAGGAAAGAAAGAGATACACAGTAGAATATATAAAGGAGACACACACGAACACACTACAGAACACGGGTGTCATAGTCGCCCAGCGAGGCCGGCTGACCGCAGAAACTTCCGCAGCGCCTTCGTCGCTTTCTGTTTGGAAGTTCGAACGTTCAGGCATTCCAAATTGATTGCTCGGAAAGCGGCTGGTCATAGCAGGATGGAAAGAAGTGAGAACAGCGGGGAATCTACGCCCTCAGATGTACGCATTTGTTTTTGTTCTGCTATTACCGGGTCAGTGATAAAAAAGACGCTTGAGTCCATGATTCTATCGTTGAGGATAATAACGCGTTTTTTATTAGTAGATACGTTAATGGCGCTTTAAACACGAGATTAAGCAAAAAAAGTGAATAATAAAAATCTCCGGTAGGAGTGGGTATTTAATCCAGACCTTCTGCGTGATAAGCATGTGTTCTGCCACAGAGCCACGAGAGTGCTTGAAACAACTAAAAAACATCACAAAAGAACTTATATCAGTGGCACGCAGCGCGATGAGTTTTCATGACGCATGTAATAATGCGCGGAGAAGAGCACAATCGAACCAGGGGCCAAAATATGTGACTTACGCAACGAGTGGGTGGTTTAAAGGCCCATCCATTACAAAGCGTTCAGGCATGATTAATGATCCGCCTGATCAACAGCATCCACAAAATTTGAATGTCCGCTTGTTGCCCTACGGACGCGTAGGCGGTACATCGCCAATGCGCAAAAGCAGGAACTGCGAAGTTCTGGAGTTTCAAAGTGGGCACTTCGTAACTTTAGTTGCACTAAGCGTTCTAGCATAGCTTGAAACGGCCAATGTTACGCGCACTGACGTTCATTTCCCGGCAGCAAGGTTGAGGTGTCCACAGAGAAATGAAGCCTGCCTGGTGATTCAGAATGCAATGCGAACGGGGCGCGATTACGCCAGCTAGTTCTACTCTCGAAGGCGAAGCTCAAGTGTCCTCCAAGTTTTTTTGTCGCTATTGTACATACGCGCCGTGCTGCAATCACTTCACCGCGTGCGTGTGTGTGTGCGTGTGTGTGTGTGTGCGTGTGTGTGTGTGTTATTGTCTGTGTGTGTGAGTGCGCGTGCTCGTACGTGCGTTCTGCGTGACAGTAGGTAGAAGGTAGGTGACTTCACACCGGGAAGTAGACCGTGCAGCCATTCAGAATATGTCGCGGTTGTCTAGCGAATGTTATTTGCATAAAAATATCTCGCACAGGTTTGTCTGAGTCTCCGCGAAGGCCTTCGCGAAAGTTTAGGCATTTTCAAATTTTGTGTCGAAAGCATTAGAACTGTTTCGACGTTATAAGTGTGCTCCACATATGGCTTGTCATTACAAGATCGAGGTGTACCTGTAGAGTTGGCTGACCCAGGGATGCCAAGCAAAGTCAACGTCTTATCCCTAGCTCGACCCTCGAAAATACCTTATATTGCAACAAAAATTTCTAGATTAACTTTCTAATGTTGTTAATCAGCCTAATTCACTTTTAAGCAAGTATAAAGGTAGCTTTCTCTCCGGCCAATTTCTTCTTGATCTTATTGGATGTAAAATGCAGCATGTTAACAGCCACTGGAGGTCCTTTTTCTACATCTTCTGTGTAGTCGCACATGAAGCAATTGCAGATGGCGCCAGTTACTACAGAGAAAGACACATTTGTCAAATTCGGTTTGCCCTTTCATTGAAGGCA
Source organism: Rhipicephalus sanguineus (assembly GCF_013339695.2). Lineage (NCBI taxonomy): Eukaryota > Metazoa > Arthropoda > Arachnida > Ixodida > Ixodidae > Rhipicephalus > Rhipicephalus sanguineus. The sequence goes on along the minus strand of NC_051184.2, from coordinate 78,527,923 downwards.
TACAGCTGTGATCGTTCGGGTGACTTGCAAGCGTGTAGTGCATTTCTTGCGCTTGCAGCCTGCAAGATGGCGCTCAGTTTCTAATTTTCCAAATTTGCAATCAGCGTTGCATGATTGGCAGTTGATGTGCAGGGACCCTTTTTTACTGGTTGGTAGCCATCCTGTGTACTTTCGAAGCTTTACATATGACCAAATATTTGTGTCACTATCTTCGCTCTTTTAAAAACGGCGCGACGGAAAGTGAGAACACACAAACAGTCTTTTCGTCTCTTTCCGTCGCACCGTTTTCATAATAATGATCTGTACCAGCTCGCCCAAGTCATACCTAATTTCGCGCTCTTTCTTCTAAGCGCCTGCTGGTCTAAAAGTTTTTAGACATGGAGACTTTGCACGGCGAAGGCACACGGCGAGTGTGAAGTTGGCAAGGATTTCATGTGCCTTATAAGATAAAATTTCTCTTTGTTTCACAAAGCAGCAATCACTTACGTGAGTGCATGCTAAACACTTACTATGACAAAGTTTCATTTCGCGCCAGTATTCAGCATATAATATTCTCGGTTTCACTCGGCCCAGCACGACACCAAAGCTCTTTTGCATGAAAAAAGTCAGATCGCGAAAATAACTTATTTTTTGCCTTTCTAGTTGAAAAAGCGCGATTACTCAGTGACGTCTGTCATTGGGTTGCCTAATGTAACATTTCCAGGGCCTCTGAAAAAGATCACACCATCTCCCGCTAAAGGGAACCATGAGGCAATGCGAAGCAGCGTTTCGGCATGTCGAGCCCGCGTCGAAGAGGGGGAGGGGAGAGGGGAAGTGAAGAGATGAAAGGGGGAGAGGGCGATGGGGAGAGGAGAGTAGAGAGGTGGAGAGAGGGAGTACAGAGGAAGTGTGGAGAGGGTTTGCGCATGCGCAGTAAGGGTGGTCACGCTGCACACCACGGGTTTGAACTCCGCCATAAGATGCTTCGCATCTAAAATCGCTAGATTCAACAAAAGACGCCAAATCCCTGAAAGAGCTAGAAAATCCCTAGCTCTAGGGATAAATTCCTAGGGTTTGCAGCAGAGGGCTTACCCTTTAATGTTACCGACGAAACTACCAAGCTGGTGTCAGTCAACACCGTGCACTGAAATGTTCCTTTCCGTTCTGAACTTCTCTCACACATCTTCGACGCGTGTAAGATATGTACATGAAATGTCATGCGATATTTGTCACAATTTTATATACATGAAGATAAAAGATGTAAGCTACAGATGATATTACATTTAATTTCCAGTCAACAATTGTGGCAGTGGAAAAGCTCCGTGAGGAATTGTAAAAAATTTTGAGAGGATCCCAGAACGTTTGAGGTGGTCGCTTGCCGTGGCATTCATGTACCTTTGTAACCAAGGCTGACTCCATTTGCAATCGATGGTAGAACCCATGTCATCGCATAACGGAAAAGCCTATGCTGCATATCATTTACATTTGTTACTAGGGCTGGCTCCATTTGCAGCGGACAAGATGTCTCGCCCAATGGCATAACGGAAAAACCTATGCTGCATATCATTCCTGCTCTCAGGACGGCTCACTGCTATCCCATAGGATAATAGGTCTCATCCCATGGCATAACGGAAAAAGCATATGCTGCATATCATTTACGTTTGTAACTAGGGCTAGCTCCATTTGCAGTGGACAAGATGTCTCGCCCCATGGCATAACGGAAAAACCTATGCTGCATATCATTCCTGCTCTCGGGACGGCTCACTGCTCTCCCATAGGACAATATGTCTCATCCCATGGTATAACGGGAAAGCCTATGCTGCATATCATTTACGTTTGTAACTGTGATGCAGGTTCTTTTTCTGTTTACGACAGCTCTCTAAGACCGAGCTTAGGAGAGCTTTCTTGAGGACAAAGCCGTTGGTTTAACAAACAACACACACAACTTTTCATTATACATTGAAGGAGAAATAACTATACATAAGTAAACACCTAATAAAAAGATCACTGTACACGTTAAACCACTCTTAATAACAAACAAAATGCGAGTTCAAAGACCTAAACTGGACAGTCTACTTCTGACGCAGCTGAGCAGCGGAGCGGTGACGAATACAAGTTCATTCTCACCAAATGGCTTCGGGCGGGGTGACGCACACGCGACGGGAATGCGGTGGCTCCGGCATGGAGAGTTGACGCGGGCTAGCTGGCTGCTGGCCGGCACGATGAGACGCCAGGGGCAACCTGGCCAGGCAAGTGGATGCGCAGCTCGGGCCCGTAGCCCAACTGCTGCTGCTGTTACGTTGCCTGCCGGCACCGGAGTCCGCGTACCATGGCTATGGTGTCCTCGCCCGGGAACACGACGGCAGGAGGCTCCGGCCGGTTGAAGTCCTGGAGGCTCGAGTCCGAAACCCGACGGCCTGTCTTCAGCGCCCGGTCCGGTGCCAACCTTCCGCTTGTCTGGTTCCCTTCGAACTCCCTGGCTCTTCTTCGACCTAGGCTTTTCCTCCGTCTCGGGTATACTTGTCCCGTCCCGATTGGCGATGCTCAAGTTTCGTGGTGCCCAACTATTGGCCCCTGGAACCTCCGTGGTGAATTCCTATTGGGCCACTTGTCCGTCGAACCTGTGCCGAGCGCTCTCGTGCTGGACGTTATTTCGACGTAGTCGTCGTCGTCGTCTTTCATGTGGCCACCGTTTTCGCGCGCTATTCTTTTCATGTTGCGCACTTTTGAAAGGCGCACACTTCGAACGCGCACCACACATCACATAGGCCCCTTTTTTGGAAAGTTTTTCTCTTCGAAAAACTGCCGCTCAGTGCGCGGAACACATAAGTGATAGAGAGCACACCATTGGGTACTAATTAGTTTTCATTACAGTCAATGAGCACACAATAGTAGCACTCACAACAACGACAACAACTCAAAAAAACTGTGCAATCATAGTAACAGATTAATGATCTGGTACTTTGACGATCTAACCTTATATTGGTAACACCAGCAGAGACTAATCAATAAAACTCTTCAAACATTCACACCACATCAGTCCATTCAGTATGACAGACAAGTCATTACACTGTTTCGCTATTCAGGTCAAACAAACAAACCTAGTGCACCATGACCATTCACGAAAGTATGCCCATTTAATCCAAGTCAGCTTTCCCTATACACTCAAAGAGCTGCCACATAAGTTGTTCACCTCACCTCACATCCGACATGACTATCTGTACATCACCTCACATTCAAAGTCAAAAGAAAGTTCACAACAAACTCGGCTATCTACAAGAATATCTGTATCCGTTGTCAAAAGTGAAAAACCAGAAAGCAACCGGGTATTGAACTCGATGCTCAAGTAATAGCGTCCCACACCAGACGAGTGGCATCATTCATACGCTCAAGAAACAACCGTGGCAAAGACGCTGTGAAGCTTCTTCGCTGAAACGCGCGTCTATACCCCTGCTTGAGAACAGGGCGCGCAACGGAATTCCTAGTCACAACGCAGCAAGGATGGAATCCAAACACGAGGCGTTGCCTCCAGACGCACTGAGACATGAGCGTCTGAACGACGTCTTCGCTTACGGCAGTGCCTTCCTCTGACTCGCGAACTTTTAGCAAACTCAAAACCTTAGAGGAAAGACATTCTGCGCCCCGAGACGCCACGGGAAGCGCATCAGGCTCGTCGCTGATCATAGAGTAATGTCCTTGCAATGGGCCAACTTCTCCTAGTTCACCTTCAACTGACTTTGCGCTGGATCCCACGCTATTGATCTTCCATATTGATCATCCGGCTCGGCCACATCGATATATAATGGGGAAAACACCTCCGACGCTAAACTGTCCGCTTGGACAAGTGCTTCTGCACTCTCTCCATGCTCTTTCGGAGAGACCGCATCTGTAGAAACACGATAAGGCTGACTCTCTCTCTTTAGGACCGAGTGATTCACATGGTCCTCGACCATGTATGTGGCGCCTGTTACCACCTCCAGTGGTACACAAAGATCGGCGGCCACCACATCGGTGCTTTCATTACGGCAGTCACCGTAGTTATCCAAGACGACCTGTAATACTACTTCAATGGAGCTATTCAGAGGCACTCCTACTTCTTCATTAAGTGTGCTCGCCCTCACGGAGGCTGGAAAGCACAAGTTACTGTGAGTGGAACTGTCCTGTTCCATGCTTGCGAAGCTGTCCACCGCTTCATCAAGCCCAGCAAGACTTCTGCTTTCTTGGCTGCCCACCTCTCTGCCATCCTCTATCTGAGCTCCTGGCTCTAACGAAAGGCTATGGCGAGGTTCAAGGCTAACCTTACAGAAATCCAATTAATTTCCGCAAAAACTGGTTTCGGAGCACGCGTGAAACGCTTCCTCACACCTCCGCCTGTCCAACTCCGTTTCTTTATCCACTGCGATTTCCAGCCGCCTCTGAAGAGCTCTCCGTTGTGATTCGAACTCCTCCTTCATAGCCCTTAGTTCTAATTCGAGCTTCTCCTTCTTTGCCTTTCGTTCTGCAGCCCGTTCCTCTCGATCTCGCGCCATCCGCTCTTCATACCACGCTCTGAACTCCGCGCCCTTGAGACCCATGCGTTCTGCTAGTTCCAATATTTCCCAGGTGCTCGTCATGGCTTTAACTATTCAAAAGTCAAGGTCAAAAACAAACGGCTTTGTCCTGTCGCTGCGGACGCCAATTTGTTATGCAGGTTTAGTGTCGTCAGGTGGTTTCAATTGAGGCAAGGCCTCTGACCGGAAATTGAAGGAGCCATTTTCGAACTCACACAAATAAAATAACTTTATAGCGCACAAAGGAAAGAGAAAAACAAAAAAAAACACACAACAGCATCAAATAAAGTCAAGCTATGCTTAAGCCAACATAATGGTGTCCGGTGCTATCAAATGTATTTAAGTTTCAGGGGACGTTCGAAAGAAGCAAGTCACCGGTTTTGAGTCGCTGGTGGCGGCTCGGGCGGCGGAGTCGTCGCTGACACGTTGACGGTGACGGCGCTCGTGGAGCGGACGATGGGTTGAGTCGGCGCAGAGGTTACTGGAGGGGGCGGCCTTAGCAAAGCGGCTGGCCACCTTCCTGCCCACGCACCTAGCGTGGAACCTGGCGGCAGGCACCCGGGCTCGTCCCGTGGCTCGCAACTGGCAGCAGGAGTCCTCTAAGCAGCCGGGACAGTGATTTCTGCGCTCCACGGAGGCTCAGCTGGCCGGATCCGCTGCTCGGACGATGGGAGCGACCAATTTCCAGGATTGCCCGTCTCCGAGGACGTCTGGAGGCAGACGCTGTCGGGCCCTTTGAGCTCGAGTCCGAAACCAGACGGCACAGACCCTGACACCAGCGTCTCGTCCGAGCTGTCCGAGTCAGACTGGCTGCCTTCTATTTCCTCCTCTTCCTCTTCTCACCCGTCTGCCGTGCCATCTTTCTATTGGCGGCGGCCACACGTGCCATGCCCCGCCGACGTCTTCCTCTTTGATGTGTCGCACGTGTCCATTGCGCGGTGCTTCTATAGCATCACCCACCGCGTTTGGAACACTTGCGCCACCAACACCAAGACACAGCACCGAATACATGACGCCCGCATTGTTCGCGCACTCACTCATCACAGTAACTAGGGCTGGCTCCATTTGCAGCGGTCAGGATGTCTCGCAAAATGGCATAGTGGAAAAACCTATGCCGCATATCATTCCTGCTCACGGGACGGCTCACTGCTCTTCCACAGGACAATATATCTCATCCCATGGCATAACGGAAAAGCCTACGCTTCATATCATTTACGTTTGTAACTATGGCTGGCTCCATTTGCAGCGGACAGGATGTCTCGCCCAATGGCATAGTGGAAAAACCTATGCTGCATATCATTCATGCTCTCGGGACGGCTCACTGCTCTCCCATATATAGATAGTAGATTACGCATAGTGCTCTAAATCGTCAAACATTTTTCCAAACACACATTTATAGATCTGCATTGGTAGAGTGCACAATACTCTTAACAGATCCCATTATTACTATCCAGTATAACAGGGTCTGATTCCAGGTCACAGCAGCCACATTGAGATTGGGCAAACATACTAGAACAGCTAAGTACTCGGCTGGTTAGAAGTAATCCGGAATTGCCCACTACAACTTGTCTCATAAACATACGGTGACTTCCACACGTGTAATAATCAATCAATCAATCAATCAATCAATCAATCAATCAATCAATCAATCAATCAATCAATCAATCAATCAATCAATCAATCAATCAATCAATCAATCAATCAATCAATCAATCAAATTTCGCCAAATTGTTCTATGTTTGCATTTTTTCAAACATCACTGCTGTCACATTACAAATGGGTAGCTCGGTAGACTGGGAAAGATAGCGCCCGTCGCACACTCTCGAAATATAAAACGCTATCAATTTCTTGTACCTTCGGTTTACATACGCAGTACCCCTTTATGAGCAGGCAACCGCTTTTCTCTGAACTAATTTTTGCTGTGTACGACAAAAGCTACATTCAGATTACAAGACCGGGAGAGCGTCGCTTGATGCCGTGAACTGCTGTAATCCAATCTTGCCCTCTCTGCTCTTCGCGCTGGTTGCATGGGAAACGGCAATACTTCAGGGCTGGTGTGCGGCGCTTCCTTATTTTTAAACTTTTATGACAGTTCCCAACAGAGCAGTACTGCGTTCCAGCTGTTCAAAATGACGAAGGAGCGACAGCCATAGCCAAAAAAAAAAAAGTAACGGGGTGTTCGTATCGCCTTCCCAATTGTCTTTTTGGCATCGCTTCTCGGTGGAGACCTAAATCATGTCGCAAGGAAAGCCAAAGTTCGGACGTCCTCCGGGTCCAATATTGATGCATGTCACGCCACTAAAGACGGCCACATAGCGGGCGATGCCGTTTAAAAGCGCGGCCGTGGACCCCTTGTGCCACCTCGCGGGTGTTGTGTCAAGCCGCTGAACAATCTCCGAGATGAGAGGACCCTCAACGCTAAATGGTGTATATTAATAGCTCGCCGTTCGTATGCTATAAGATGTATGCGTGGGGGCCGACAATGAAAAAAAAAAATGCATGGCGGTCGCGCGACTAAAAGCAGTGCGTGTGCCATGGAGTACGTAGTCGCAGGTTCGAATCCCCGATCCCACTCGAACAGACGATGTTTATTATTTCTTTATTTGCGTCTACCTCGAATGTTCGCTCACGGACAGCGCTGATTTTTCGCTCACAACCAAAGACGCCGACGCGGAAATTTTTGCGAATCGAGTTCTTTAACGTTATCGTGTTAAGAGCATACGCGACCGCTCAGCGCGCTACGAAGACACGCCGCAATCTACGCTACTGCTGAATTTTGAATTGCCACGGACGCAAAGGAATGAATAACAACGTTCGGTTTTACCGATTTCCATAGCTGTCGCACGAAGCAGAAAGGCGAGAGCGCTGCATACAAGCCGTCGAACGTGTTGGGTAAGCGGATTACGCGCCTTCTCCGCAGCCGGTCGCGTTAGAAAGTGTGATAATGTGGCCCTGCTGTTTCTGTTTTGCGTACCCTGAAGGGGAACTGCCGTAGCCTTGACTATGAAGCTCAGCAGAGTCCCTGACCGTGGTGCGCGCCTTGTAACATGAAGTGAGCTGCTAGAGGCAACACTGAAGACGTGGGATAAACAGCACGCACGCCCCGTCCTTCGTAATCTGCATTGATCGTCAGCACACAGCAACGCGCACGAAAGCTTTGAAGGCTCAATGTTCCGGTTTGAACTAGCAAATGTCAAGACGTGCGTCATAAAAGTAAGTCGCAAAACGTTGGTCGTGACCACCTTCAGGTTTTCTCTCTCTTTTTTTTTTTTCATTTGATTGTACCTCGCGAACGTAGACACGCACGTATCCCCATTTGCAGTATAATACAACCGTCAACAGAACATTCGAGGATGCGTAATAAAACAGTCCAGCAGCGGAAGCGAGAATGCAACTTAAAAGGCGAAAATCGTCGGGGCCATTCGTCCCTGATAAAGCGAGCTTCGTGGTACTCATCGTATGATGCATAGCTAACTAAACTGATCGTGTATGTACTTCAACGCTCTGACATTATGTATATGCCTAAACTTAACGCATTTAGGCACAGAGGACGGACGTTGCAAAACTTACCTCGCACTAGATGTCGTGCGATGCTCGCTTGTACTTGCGAATTGCAGCGCGCCGAAATAATTGACACCTTGCACAATCGCTCATATGCTCTGGCAGTGCCCGGCGTTACTTAGCGCAAAGTTCAGCACATAAGAGGACTGGGAGAGGGCTCTTAAAAGCAACGAGCTCTCAGTCCAGCTGTCGGCAGTCCAGGAGGCCTGCGAAAGGGCGGAGGGCCACGGTCTTCCAGTACCGGCGTGGGCGCGGCCAGCAACTGCGGCGGACCCCCTTTCGGGGGTTGTCTGATCGGGGTTCTCCAGGACTAAATAAAGTTCATTTCATCATCATCATCTTTTGCGCTGTTCCCGCAGTTCGCTTTGATGAGCTTCCTACATTTTGAAGCGTGGATTGGCGGAAGATGCATTCCAGGTCCTTGATTTTCAGGAAACCGTGCCTCGACACTAACAATAAAGGGGGGTTTATTGTGGAATATGCACATTCGCTTGCGGACGGCTCTCTTTGCACTACAGATTTAGCGCCAGGGCTGCAATTGTGGCGCTGGGGGCGGTGTTGTATTGCGATAGCAATTATATGGACAGTCTCGACGGGTTTTTGCCGTCGCCGTAGCCGTCGCCGTTGCCGTCGCCAAAATGTCCTTCCGGTATGAAGTCAAAATTGATAAGACCCGCCCGCGCATTGTTGTTCTACCGCGGGTAAAACTTCGCGAGCGGGAGCGACGAACGCGGCCGAAGCAGAGATCAAACGAGCCGGCACGTGTCCGTCACTCGCAGGGTGCATGCGATAACATCACCCCGCTCGGGAGGCCTACCGCCCAGCAGACAGGAAACGCCCCGCCGTCGTTAACGACCAGGAAAAAAGACGCGAGGTGGGGAGTGCGGTGGGGTGGGGGGGGGGGGTGTTTTCACGCGAGCAGCCACTACCTTGAACTTTGGATCTAAGGGTGCTGTCGCGATAGCTGGCGCGCCCGCTATCTCAAAAGCCATCACAGTGGGCGGCTCATATACCCTTCTACGTGCTGCGCTCTCTACGCGAAGTGACTATGCGGAGAGCATCTTCCTGGAGCGGCCGTATTCTCTTACACCAGCGTTTTTTAGTTACGTGAGATCGGATACAAAACCGTTAGCTGCCAGCCTCACTTCGTGTAACACTACAATTTGTTGCTATCGCATTCATTGCTTCGTCCTTGCAGTGAAACTGTGACTTTTTTCGCAGTGCCGCTTGGGCAGGGTCAGACGTCTAGAGGGGAGATGAGCACGTTCCTTCATTCGCGCACGCATGGCGTCTGCCCTCAACCCGACTGCAGTCGTGCGTAGTTAGTTAAAACCATGACCGCATCGTTTGTGCGGACCATTCGTCGCACGGTTGTGCAGTGAGCTTCAGAGCAGTCAGGTTCCGACTAGGAGAGGGACGCGTGTTGCGCGTCTATGTGACCTGGTAGTGTCTCATTCACTTGGTATCCCTAGCAAACGATGTCGGAAATCCTGAGCCCTTGAATTATGTCTACGTAAGGTGTCTGGTCAGCGCACGGTGCCTATAGAAATATTGAGGCATAAATCGACTGGTGCCGATTAGGGTTGTTAATGCGGATAGCATGGTGACTCGATAACGCTCTTTGCCAAATGGCACGGGGCACTGCCTCAACGGAAATTCGTCAGGCATATGAGCATTCTGGAAAGGCGCCAAGCCTCTGTATATCGGTTCGAGGGAGGTTAACCAGACGCAAATTACAAGGTTTGCTACCCTGCACTGAGGAAGGCGTAAGGGAGAACAGAAAGGTGAGAAATGAAACAATGAGATAAATAGTAAAATATATAAAGGAAGCACACACACACACACACACACACACAAACACACACACACACGCACACACACACACACACACACACACACACACACACACACACACACACACACACACACACACACACACACACACACACACACACACACACACACACACACACACACACACACACACACACACACACACACACACACACACACACACACACACACACACACACACTACAGAACGCGAGTGTCATACTGGTTCAACGAGGCCGGCTGAAAGGAGAAACTTTCGCAGCGCCTTCGTCGATTTCTGGTTGTAAGCTCGAACGTTCCGGCACTCCAGTAATGATTGCTCGGAAAGCGGCTGGTCATAGCAGGATGAAAAGAAGGGAGAACAGTGCGACATCTACGCACTCCGCTACAGACATTTCTTTTTGTTGCGTTATTACCGGGGCAGTGATAAAAAGACGCAAGAGTCGTTCGTGATTCGTGATTGAGGACACTAACGCGTTTTTCATTAAAATCGAGATACATGCAAATGAATAGATAACAATAAGATTCGGCTGGAGTGGGAATCCAACCTAGGCCTTGTCCGTGGTAATCCGGTGCTCTACCACGGAGTTTTCTCGAGGCATTCAATATAGCGTGGCAGAAGCGCAGAATCGAACCAGCGGTCAAAATATGTGACTTACGCAACGATTGGGTGGTTTAAAGGTCTATCCACTACAAAGTGTTCAGGCATGGGTAATCATACCCCTAATCAACAGCGTCAACAAAGTATGAAGGTGTGCGTGTAGCCTTACGGGCGCGTAGGGGGTGCATCGCCAATATGCAAAAGGGGAATTGCGAAGACGCAGAGTTGCGATGCGGGCACTTCTCAACTTCGTTTGCAGTAAGCTTTCTAGGATAGCGGGAAATGGCCAGTGTTACGCGCTCAGACGCTCTTTTCGTTTGGACACGGTTGAGGTGTCCACCGAGAAACGAAGCCTGCCTGGTGATTGAGAATGCGATGCGAACGTGGTGCGATTATGCTGTCTAGTTCTACTCTTAAAGGCGAAGCTCCAGTGTACTCCAAGTTTTTTTATCACGATTGTACATACGCACTGCTCTGCCGTCACTTCAGCGCTTGCAAGCGCGCGCGCGCGTGTTTGTGTTTGTGTGTGTGTGTGTGTGTGTGTGCGCGCGCTCCAAAGTGCGTTGCGCGTGAAAGTAGGTAGAGGATAGGTGACATAAAACCTTGAATGAAGTGGACCATGCAGCCATTCAGAATTTGTCAAGGGAATGCCATTCGCATAATAAAATTAAAAAAAAAAACTCGCACAGGTTTGTGTATGTCTCGGCGAAGCTCTTCGGGAAGATTTAGGCCTTTTTCAATTTTGTGTCGAAAGCCTTAAACACTTTTGACGTTAAAAAAATCACAGCATATCCATGGAGTGAATGATGATGAGTGGGCGAAGCTGCGGAGGTTCATCGGTAAACCGAGAATCTTCCGTGAATTCTGCCCAGTACACCATCACCGACGTGAGATCGGGCGCGTTTATACTAAAGGTTCGATGAGATTTATGACGACTTGCAGCTCACTTTAATTTTACATGTACGCTGTGAATTTTCATTGTTTAGAAAACCATTGCTTTAGAAAACTTCTGGCGTCTTTCGTTAAGCAGCTGGGGTCTTTTCGTTTTGCTTTAGAAACATCTGGCGTTCTTTCGTTTTGCTTTTAGAAAACATCTGGCGTCTTTCGTTGGTTTATTTCATCAATCAACGGCGTTTTGAACAAAATTTTTATTGTTTAATCACGCACAGGAGAAATCTCACCAGGCACTACCTTGGCGGTAAACTATGGCTGCTAATGGGAATGAGAGACAGAAGAAGTCGGCTTTTAGCTAACACTTACACTTCTACTTCTACTAACGTTTCCTACTGGAACATGCCAATGGCTGCTAATGGGGAATGAGAGACAGAAGAATTCGGCTTTTAGTTAACGCTCACGCTGCGAATTTTTTATTGTTCAACAACGCACAGGAAAAATCTCCCACCGGCACCACCTTGGAGGTCAAGATCTGGTACTAACATTACGACTGGTTACGCACTACGACTACTACGACTACGAGGGACGAACGGGTGCCGCCTTAAGGAGCTTCGCCCCTAAAGTGTGTCCACATATGGCGTCTCATGACTAGGTCGAGCTGTACCTCTAGAAGTGGCTGAATCTTTAAGCTCACCGAGGAAACTACCACGGTGGTGTCGGTTAGAGCACTGCACGGGCGCGGCCCGGCCCGCGGGCCGGGCCGGGCCATCCGAAGCGTTTTCCGGCGGGCCCGGGCTGGGCTCGGGCTTGAAAGTGCGGGCCCGGGTCGGGGCCCGGCCTTGAAGCCGCGGGCCTGGGCCGGGCCCGGGCTTGAGGCTGCGGGCCGGGCCGGACTCGGACCAGCTCATTAAAAGGCGTAAGTCGGGCCTTCTAGCACACGCGAACGTTATGCATTGCATGGTCTAAGGTATACTGTGCCAAGCTGAAGAGACACGTACAAAGAGCTGGCTCTTAGTAAAGCTTAGCAATAAAAATAGAAAAACAGTTGACGTGCTATTTTTTTTCACCAGTATAGATATAGATTGGCACTGTATATTTTCACTAACGTTTCGTCTGCTGGACCAGACTATGTCAAAGTAACAAGTACATCATTGTGGGTTTCCTTATAAACACGCCAGATCATATATATATATATATGATCTGGCGTGTTTATAATATATATATATAATATATCTGGCGGTTTATAATATATCTGGCGTGTTATATATATATATATATATATATATATATATATATATATATATATATATATATATATATATATATATATATATATATATATATATATATATATATTAACAGCACTAACAATGGGCCAGATCACGGTTGTTCCCATGGGAGGCATAAAGATTTCGGTCTTTTATTTGAGGTTGACACATACGGTACATTTCATTTATATTCCTTGGTATTACGTGCCAAAACCACGATATGATTACGAGGCACGCCGTAGTGCCACCGGATCAATTTCGACCACCTCGAGTTCTCTAACGTGCACCTAAAGTATATAGACGGGTGTTCTTGCATTTCGCCCCCATCAAATTGCGGCCGCCGTGGGCGCGGGAATCGCACCCGTGTCCTAGGACTTAACAGCGAAACAGCTTAACCGCTGAGTTACCACCGCGGGCAAAGCAACATTTCGATGCATGTACACACCGGATTTTCCGTCCGATCGCCCGCTACAAAGCGCACGGCATCATTAATAATAATCAACAACTAATATCCTCTAGCGGGCCCGGGTCGGGCCTGGTCATGAACAAGCGCGCCCTGGATAAGTTTAGTAATGAACGCCCGGGCCCGGGCCGGGCCCGGGCTTGGAACGACTGGCCCGGGCCGGGCTCGGGCTGGGTACGGTCAAGTACGCCCGGGCCCGGGCCGAGCCCGGGCTTAGAACCACGGGCCGGGGCCGGGCTCGGGCTGCATAAAGCGGGCCCGGGCCGGGCCCGGGCCGTAAAATCCGGCCCGTGCAGTGCTCTAGTGTCGGTCGCTAACAACGTGCACTGAAACGTTCCTTTGCTTTCTGAACTTCTCTCACACATTTTAGACGCCTGTCAGATATGTATCGTAAAATGGCATGCGATATTTGTCGCAGTTTTATGTACAATAAGGTAAAAAACGTTAGCCACTGATGATTTTCCATTTCCTTTGCCAGTCACCAGTTTTGTGCGGTGGAAAAGCTTCGTGAGGAACTGAGAAATCTTTCAGAGGATCCCAGAACGTTTGGGGTGGTCGCTTGCCGTGGCATCCACGTACGTTTGTAACTACGTTGGGTTCCATATGCATGTTCTTTCCGTCTGCCGTACGGTATAATGAAAATATATACGCCTCTTGTTATTCTTACTCTCGGGACTGCTCACTGCCCTCTCGAAGTAGAGTACGCATAGTGCTCTAATTCGTGAAACATTTTCCAGCCGTGCCACGCCGGTGCTTCAAACTAAGTTGCAAAGAAAAACCATCTACAGGCGTCATGTCGGTCAAGGAATCGCGTTAACATGCGTCAGTGCTGGGCAGTATTGAAGATACATGTATCTTAGGTACTATCTTATTTACTCTATGGGTATCTTGTATCTGTATCGCGATACGTGTCGAAAGACGAGTATCCGTATCTTTATTTCCGATACATTTGATAATGTATCGTGTATCTTAAGAGACAAGGTACTTCTATCGCAACACAACCGTGCGAAACAATAATCGCTGGCCAAGCTCCGCTTCTCAAGCTGGTAGTGGTGCCACTAAGCAATCTGAATAAGTCTAAGGGCAGTGGCGTTATATTATTTTTACGCCAGAGTCATCCAATGAAGGTATACAAAATGAGGAAGACAGGCAGGCGGACGTCCACGCCCAGCCCATGCACCTTTTGTTTTCTCGATTTCTTTTCTTTTTAGTGCCCCATGCCGTGACACTTGCTCTTAGCCACTGTACATGCGCCGCGTTTACTCCACTGCTTGCGGCGTCTATCGCGCAAATCCTGATGTTGTTACAGTGTCGTTATTGAAGATTCTCTTGCGTCTTGCTCCGTAACGAAGTGTGATGCGTGCAAGAATGGGGTTGCTTTGCGTCGCGTAGATTTTACATATCAGCGATTTGAAGGATCTCGTGGATGTAAGTTTGACTTGCGTGCAATGAATTAACTTATATGCAAATAAGATTCTAACAACTTTAGCACCACTGGTACTGATGCTAGATCTAAAACAGCAAGCGTTTAACTAACAGAAAATATCTTGGCGTACCGTATTTTTCACTTCCGTCTACATTTATTCAAAGAATTTATGAAATCATAATTTGTTTATTAGCACAAGTGCCTTCTTAGCTGTCATTTTGCATCACATACATTACCTAGGTCTGGTCACTGCAATATGTATTTTGTAACGCGCTGGCAAAATAAGATTTCTGCTTTATTCTTCTATCTGCTTTATTTCTACTATTGTTTACACATTTAAACGTTGACAAGGTGATTTTGAAAACAAATATATTATTATGTGCGCGTGCATTGAGTATACAGTACAAAATGCTCTGCTTACCGCTTCAGAAAATAACGAAATTGAGTTTGTATTATAATATTGGAAATCATTAGGAGCCATCTTAAAGATGTTAGGAAGGGGATTCGAGGAACGTTGTTTTACTGAATGCTCCGTTTCACTCGTGAGCGTCCCAACGAGCCGTTTCAGGCAATTTTCCGTAGGCACTGAATTTTCTATTGCCTGAACAGGTAAGTTGACTATACATCTTGCTCATAGCTATTAAGGGCGCCGTCTGTATTGTATTTGTGTATTCATTCAATGTGAATGTTTGATACAAAACCACCCCTCTATTTTACTTATATTTGTTTTCCTGTTTTAGGCAGTCGTAAATATTTTTCCCATTACTGATCGCCACGTAATAAGAGAGAGAATAAGAATAAAAGAAAGGCGGGGAGGTTAACGAGGGCTGAGCCCGGTAGGCTACGCTGCACTGGGGAAAGGGGGAAGAAAAGTTAGAGAGGAGGAAATGGGAGCTATAAGCGGCAATAGTGCGAATAGTGTGGCAGTGTCCTGCGACGCTTTGTGCAACTACGCAATACGTCTGAGACATTTCTGTGTTGCACATGTTCTCTCGTTGAAGAAAAATTGCTAAATGATTGCAGGTTAGTGAGCATATCAACAAAGAATCCCTTACGCCAGCAGCTAAGTAGAATCAGGGAAATGCATTCCAGTTTTACGTCATCTACGTATACACCAGGGGTCTCAAACTGAGCTTATAGCCAGGCGGGCCGCAGTCGCGAAATTTAGCTCCAAGGGCCGGGACAGTGAAGATGGTGGGATCGGAGGGAGTTTGAACAAAATGACGTTGCTATTTGAAAGGATCCCATATCTCATATATAGGTCATTTCTGAAGGGAATTTGTCGTCAGGATTCGAGAAACGTCGATACCGATGTACACAACGAGTGAAATCTGGACGCGGATTGAAATGTAGATTTTTTGTTCCACGGTAATGTTTCAGCACATGGTTACCACATGTTCCTCACGAAAGAAATACTTGAGACCAGTCATGTCTGTGTAGCTCACGAACATACTTCTATCTATCTATCTATCTATCTATCTATCTATCTATCTATCTATCTATCTATCTATCTATCTATCTATCTATCTATCTATCTATCTATCTATCTATCTATCTATCTATCTATCTATCTATCTATCTATCTATCTATCTATCTATCTATCTATCTATCTATCTATCTATCTATCTATCTATCTATCTATCTATCTATCTATCTATCTATCTATCTATCCGCACTACGTCTGGGTGCTCTCGTGGTGCTCTTCCTAACATGTATAGACGTCAGACTGGAGTGGATGGATGGATGCTATGGATGGATGCTATGAGCGTCCCCTTTATAACGGGGCGGTGACATGTCTGCCACCAGGCTCGAAGGATAAAAAAAAAAACTTCCTTGTTTCATGTTGTCCTAATGCCTTATCTACATTGATTAAATCTATGTTATTATAACAAAAAATATAAATTCACAGTCCATCTTTCTGCCTCTTTCCAAGAGGCAGTCCATCTTTCCAAGACGCGGGGCGCCACCTGTCGGAGAAGTATTGGGTAGTGCAAAGACCGATTCTCTCGCGCAGTTTGTTGTGGGACCAGGTGCAACTAGCGAGTGCGAAACAACGATTGAGCTTAATATCGCCTGTGTTTGCGCATTTAACACTCAGAACGAGAATTTTCTCGGCTAGTCAGACGCGCCACCGAACAGTCATGAAGTGCTTGCTGGATCATTCGCCAGAACGACGGCGAAAAGAATAGCAGAAGAGACCGCTCCGCACGCTACGAAGAAACCCCGCAATCGACGCTACTATTGCGTTCTTAATTGCCGCGGACGTAAAGGACTGCGTAACAACGTTCAGTTTTACCGATTTCCATAGTTGTCGTACGAAGAAGAAAGGCGAGAGCGCTGGATACGGGCCGTTGCGAGCGTGTTGGGTAAGCGAAGTACCCGCGTTCTCCACAGCCGGTCGCGTGAGAAAGTTTGATAACGTGGCTCTGCTGTTGTTTTGCGTAGCCCTGATGGAGAACCGTGGTAACCTTGACTATGAAGCTCAGCAGAGGCTCTGACCACGGTGCGTGCCGTGTAAACACAAAGTGAGCAGCTAGAGGCAGACTGAAGACGCGTGATACGCACACCGCGAAAACCTATAATCGGAGTTGGTCGTCACCATACAGCATCGCGACCGTACGTTTTGAAGGCTCAGAGTTCTGGTTCTAACTAGCTAACACGTGCGTCATACAAGTAAACCGCAAAATGTTGGTCGTGACCACCTTCAGGTCTGTTCCACGGTTGCCGTAGCCATCTCGAAGGCCACGGTTTTGCCTTTGGTTGTACCCCGCGAAAGTGGACACGCACGTATCCCAATTTGCAGTATATACAAACGGAAGACGACCATCAAGAGACCATTTGAGGACGCGTAATAAAAGAACCCAATGCACGGGAAACGAAAGATGAATTAAGGGAGCATGCAACTGAAAAGCCGAAAATCGCCGGGGCCATTCGTTCCAGATAGAGCGAGTTTTGTATCACTGATGGTAAGATACATAGCTAAGTAAATTGATCGTGTATGTAGTTCATCGATTTGGCATTACGTATATATCCCACTTTTACGCACTTATGCGCTAGAGAAGGGATGTCAGAGTGCTTGTCTCGAGCTCGATGTCGTGCGATGCTCGCCTATTGCGAGCTGCAGCGCGCCGGAATAACTAAAACTTCTTTTCCATTGCACTCGCAGTTCGCTTTGATCAGCTTCCTTTGTTTCTCAAGCGTGAATTGGCGGAAGAAGCTTTCCACGTCCTTGATTTTCAGGAAACCGCGCCACGACACCAACGAAAGAGGGGGGAGGGGGTGTTCTATTGTGGCCTATGCACATTCGCTTGAGGACGGCTCTCTTTGTACTACCCAGTTAGCGCCAAGGCTGCAATGAGGGCGCTGGTGGCGGTGTTTTTCGCAGCGCCGACTGGGCAGAGTCTGACGTCTATTACACCGGAATTGGCAGAAGAGGATGTCAGTGTATAAGGAACATGGTAGACAGGTCACGACACACCTCCTCCAACAAGTCTCCGGACACGCCTCCTCCAATGATTGAGTGGTCGAGTTTGTTTCGGGTTCGTGTCGATTAGTGCGTGGACAGGGCTTTCTAGAGGTATCTGTGGATTCGTCATAGTACCAGTTAATTAGCGAAATCATTCCGCCCGATATCCTGCGCTGATCTTAAGGAGTCATTAGACATACTCTTGTTACCCTGACTGCCCCCGTATCACTTTTTGAGTACACGTGGTGCCTGCAAGCTCATTTCTTAGTCACGTCCTCAAGTCGTGAAAATAAATAAACCTAATGGCTAAGCTTCATAATGAACTGTCGCATCAATTCGACTGCCATGGTCGCTTTTTCATAGCTCAAAGAATTTCCATTCTTGACACAGCGTAAGATGTACCGAACTCTGAAGTCTTTTATAGTTGACAATGGGACAATCAAAAGGAATTAACAAAACCGCTATCTGACCTAGTTGAAATTGGTTCATTCCTATGAAGCGCGAAAAACACGGGGACGAAGCTCTTGTCTGGCTCGTAGCTCTGCGTTGTCCCTGTGTTTTTCGCGCTTCGTAAGCGTGCAAAGAGGAATAAATTCTACGCCCTCTATTTCTCACTTCCTTTAGGGAGTTTTCTTTAGGAAGATTTTTGCGCGGATTACTCAAGCAGGCGAGCCCAGAACCACCGCCAGAATCGCCACTAGAAGCGCACCGATCCACTAAAAAACGCCAGGCCTGCGCGGAGCGCGCAGCACAGTCACAGCGAAAGCTGGAAGAGCCGCCTTTTTAAACCCGCTCGAAACTCTCTTGGGAAAACTAATACAAGTTCACATGGAAAATACCAACTACGCCACAAAGCATGATTTGTTGTGCAGTAAGGAAACACCTGCTATGCCATTACTCTTCTGTCTGCAAATAAGCGGGGTAGCCGCTACACACCTGTAAGGCATTATGTGCACTTTGTTGATGCTTCATGTGGCTGATGACGATGAAGAATTATGGTTGAGCACTTCGTAGTAGGTGGAAAGCTTTAAAGCACACACTCGTTGCGCAATTAACGTTGTGTGACGTCTGGTTCTTATTTTACTATTCTGCCACGCTCTATCAGACATGCTAACGCATTCCTTGCCCGACATGAAGCCTGCATAGGGTCTTTTTGCAAATTAAGTTCAAGCGCCAGCGTGGATCTGTGGTAGAATACCGGACATCCACGCAGAGGGCCCGGGTTCAAATTCCATCCGGTCCTGAATGTTTTGTTCTTTTTGTTTCTTATTATTTCGCGCGATAGTGGCCGTGGACAACTACCCCACTGCCGTTGTGACCTAAGAACAGCTTTCGTTGTAAAAGGGAGTGTACGCTCTGTTGAGCCGTAACAAGGTCAGTTTACTCCCGTTTGAAATATTTAACCTTTCATCGAGTTGAACTACGCTACCGCCATAATATCGATTCCAATGAGCATCGACAGTCGCATAGAGTTGCGCGCCAAATTGTTCAGTGCTATTATGGCAATATTTAGGTATAGAATTTTCGCTTAGACCCCTCCTTCTAGTTTATTTATGTTTTTTTCAATATCAACTCTGGCCCTAAGTGTTGAATAATAACAGCAATCGTCTTGGATTTTAAGCTGTTGCATGAATACAGCAGCGTTTCTGGGCGTACATGCAGTTGTAATGTTAACACTGCAAGTCTGTAGACAACAGCGTCCATTCCAGACAGACTAGTGGCGCTCCATACGATATATATTAAATTTTTTGGGAGCAATTGCAAACGGTCGCAAAATAAAAGTCCACCACAAAATCTACAGGCATGACACGGCTTTTGAAATTCACACACACACACACACACACACACACACACACACACACACACACACACACACACACACACACACACACACACACACACACACACACACACACACACACACACACACACACACACACACACACACACACACACACAGGATGAAATGACACACTAACAAGTTGTCTCAAGTGTCAATGTCAAACAACATTTGCAACAAATATTGCATCTCTTTTGAAATTCCCTGCATGCATTCATGTTGCCGATCCACTAAGAGTTCGTAACGTTCAACATAAACAAAATAGTTTCTCCTACTGTTCGACAGTGTCGCATTGTAAACCGCTTTGCACCTTTTAAGCGGCTTCAAGAAAGTAAACACCCTTTCGCTTAACAAGAATTTGCAGAAACGGGGTATGTGACGTTATTTTGCTTCCCCAAACAGCCTTTTCGTTTGCAAAAAAACGCCGGGCCTGCGCTGAAACCGCAGCACAGTCACAGCGAAAGCTGGAAGAGCGGCGTTTCTATAGCTCGTTGTAAGCTCTCTTGGGGCTACAATACAAGTAGACTAGAAAGGTGCCCACTACGCCATAAATCAGAATTTTTGTGAAGTTGGGAAGCACCTACTAAGCCATTATTCGTCATTCTGCGGAGAAGCGAGGCACCAGCTACACGTCTGTAAGGCATTATGTGCACTTTGTTGACGCGACGACTGATGACGATGAAGAATTATGGCTCAGCCCTTTGTAATGGGTTGGAAGCTTTAAACGGCCCACCAGTTATGTAATTTGCATTGCGTGACGCCCGCTCGCTATTTCCCTCTCTCGTCATGCTGTATAACATACGTTGACGTGGGAGAGAGACGGGGGGGGGCGAAGAACTTTACTGAGACTCCGAGGAAATGGATCATGCGCTCATGGGCTTCCTTGGGAACCAATCCAAGTGCACTTGCGAGGAACCCACTACGCTATAAAGCATTGTAATTTTACTGAGACCCCGAGGAAATGGATCTGCGCTTATAGGCTTCCTTGGCAACCAATACAAGTGCACTTGCGAGGAACTCACTACGCTCTAAATCATTCTAATTTTGAAAAGTGGGGCAGCAGGCACTGTGCCATTTTTCGTCATTTTACGGAGATCCGTGGTACCTGCTAAACGCATGTAAGGCATTATGCGCACTTTGTTGATGCTGTGCCTGATGACGACGAAGAATTATGGCAGAGATCTTTGTAATGGGTTGGAAGCATTTCACAAACTACTCGTTGCGCAATTCGCATTGTGTGACGCCTGTTTACAGAATTCGCGTTGTGCGACGCTTGGTGCTTATTTTACTCTTCTACCACACTATATTGCATATGCTAATGTGGTTCCTTCCCGACATGAAGCCTGTATAGGACCTTTTTGCAAAGCAGTTTCAAGCACGGGCATGGCTCAGAGGTTGAATACTGGGCTCCCACGCCAGAGGGCCCAGGTTCGAACCTCGTTCCACCCTGGAAGTTTTTTCTTATTTAGTTTTTTTTCTTATTTCGATCGATACTGGTTACGGACACCGGCGGCGGCGGCGGCGGCAGCGGCGGCGGCGGCGGCGGCGGACAACTACGGCGCCAAAAACGGCCGGTGAAACGATCTCATAACAGCTTTCGCTGTAAAAAGTTAATGTTGGAGTTGAGGGTGTTATAGGTTATTGCAACGCCTGCGGCCCATACGACTGTGTGTTAGCTGATCACTGGAACTCACAAATTAAAGAAGCGTTGAGTATTAGGCGGGTTGAGATTAACAGATCTGTCTCCTTTAAGGCTATGTGCAAGCACACCATAAATATGCCTGTATTGTGTGAAAGCTTATTGCTTAATTATGCGAAACAGGAATACCCCCCCCCCCCTGCCATTGAACGGTGACTTAAGATACCGTGGATACATATACCAAATGGTCGGTGTATGGCTGTGTAGCGCGCGCTCTGTGCAATTGATGTCTTACAAGGCTGGGTTGCTTCTATGGGTTGGCACGTGTGTTCTCATTCTTTGCAGAGGTAATTGGATGTTGCCTGACTGGCAGCAATTTATTTTCCTTTTTTTTCAAGCATACACCTTTTCGACAATTCGAAGCACCCTTAACATGCCTCTTTTTATTCGCGAAATTGCATTTTTCTATGGTGTTTTTCTGAAATAATTTAGTCGAGAGGGAGCATGGTACCCGCGACCTTTGAGTACCAACGACAGCTTTTGTAGCTGAAACAGTGCACTTAAAAAGGCGCATCTTATGGCGCGTCCGATTGCCTTAGGGAAATATCACTTATACACATACCACAAGTTCAGAGCTATCATGATGGCCTTGTACAGAGACGGGAAGAGATAACACGACCTTACCCATAAAATCTGCTCTTCTTGGACGCGCACAACTCCTTTGGGGAAGCCAGAGAATAAAGAACCAGTTTAGACATCGGTAAACAAAAATAAGCAGCGGTAGCGAATGAAACTACCCATGGCACCCGGGAGATGGCTCTATGTAACCGTAATCTGAACGCGAACTTCTTGCTTTCCTTTTGTTCTGTTTTTTTTTAAGATGGAAGAAATGACCGCTTTTGCGATTTTTTTAACGGGAAGAGGCGCCAATGCTGCGAAAGAGGACGGGAGATGCGTAGGACAACATGTGCCTCTTACTCTTTCGTCCTCTTATTTTAAGCGCGTTTGCGCGCAAACCAGCATGCTTTAGCGCCCTTTGGAACACTGTACTCGTGTTTACTAGGCTTCCACGACACTGGTTAGTACACTGGTTCACTAGTATAAACGATGTACGAGTGAGTGCAATTATCAATACTCTTTATTGGCAGCAAACCGGCAGTTGCTCTTTCAACGCAAGAAATAAAATCCTCATGTTGGTACCGTTATCCGAGACCGTAAATGGCTCTCTTTCGTCTTCAGAAACAAAAACGAACAGGAAAAACGTGTCTGGCATGTTTGCACCGTCGGTTAGCGTTTTACAAAACAGTCGTAAAACATCAACATTAGCTGCTACAGTGACATGGACAGCTTCGTTTCACCATTTGCTTTCGACGAGCACGGCTTCCAACCCCTAAAGTTTCATGTATTACAAAATACTGCTATCAAGTTGACGACACTAAGCAGATGTGGGTTTACTCAAAGTAATAACGTTGGAGCAGAAGTCGAGAGAAGCATAAGCATTCCAACACATGTAGGATCAGTGCAAGTCTACGTACAGCTGGCCAAATCTTTAACTAGCGTGTTCAGCGGTGTATTTTTTGTGTGTTAGCGTCGTATAATGAAACAAAGTTGCAAAAAACTGTTCTGTGGACATGTGCTTTGTGGGATTGCAGTTGCCCTCGCCCTCTTTGGAACATTATTCAGTAATATGGCAAAGATACACACAAAAAATTGCCGCTCGCGCAAGCTAGTTAAAGATTTGGGCGACTTTAAACTACACAACACTGACAGTGCCAACAAAGCTTCATAATGCAATAACTGACCAAATATAACATATATGCACGATTCAGCGAAATGGATATCCTTGTCATCGCCGGGGAACTTGACTAAATCAATGCCTTCGCGGGTATCCGGTGCTCCTGCGGCACCAAAAGCAGTACAGCGGCTACCAACAATAACTTTAGAGTGGTTACATGAGTGAATTACAAAAAGATTGATTGATTCAAATAACTTTAATCAGGTCATGCGGGACGCACCCTAGCGCGCAGTGGGCGACTCCCACGTCGGGACCGTAAAGCCAAGCCTGTCGGCCGCTTCGCGGGCCTGCTACAAAGAGATGCCTGCAAGAAAACGGAAAGCAGTGGAGCAGACTAAACATGTGATGAAAACTGACTGCGCGTCCGCTCAGTTACTGCGGCCACCGAAGAGCAGCGGTGCAGCTTTTCTGCTTCGTCACTGGTCAGACAGTCCAGGGTAGAAGTCACGTGGCAGGTCGATGACGTAAACAACTAAACGTCTGCTGCACATTATTGTGTCGCAATCGCTAAACAACACATTTGGTGCTCAGAAGTACTCTGCACAAGACGGAGTTCAAATTATACTTTATACTTTACACAAATTATACTTTGCCATTATGCAAGAAAAGGTAGTTTTTTTTTTCCGGCGAGCATGATAGTGCTATCTTTTAAATATTGCGCTTATTACGGCGCCTCTAGCGGGAAATTGTGCGTTCACGAGGGCAGAATTTTGAGGGGAAGCGCCAAGGTCTAATTATATTGGTCGCGAAACGTGATAGACATTAAGGTAGGTAGACATTAGCGCATGCCGTACTATTAAAGCGCAACTAGGCGAGGAGGTAACAAATAACGAAAATCAAAGACTCAATGGATTTTTTTTTAATGCGAAGCATTTCGTAACCAACCTAAGGCACTTTGAGTGTTTCTGTCTACGTATCTAGCCACATACGTCTGGTTGCACTTATGTTCGTCTCCTTAGCTTGGTGTAGACCAAAATTTGGATAGTAGGATAAGAGGGTTTCACGAATATGACTATCTGGTCATGACATGAGTAGCGTGAAAATCCCGTCACGTACGTCGCCATATCCTTTCCTCCAGACACGTGTGGCACATACACGTATACGGGTATGTGCCACACGTGTCTATGGTATGCCGTATTATGCGGGTATGCGCCACAGGTGACTGACAATTTATACCGACCCAGGACCGGCGAGAAGAGACATTCGTAATTTATGTGCGAGAACGCTTGCCCTCGCCCGCGAAAGACAACGCCGAAGCAGGCAGCGTCTGCTAGCGAGTTTCTTGACTGAAAAAAAAAAAACGCCAGGCCTGCACAGGCACAACGAAAGCTGGAATAGCGGCGTTTCTAGAGCCGATTGTAAGCTCTCTTGGGACTACTACACTCGATACGTCATAAATACAAGCAAGGTACCCACTACGCCATAAATCACATTTTTTGTGATGTTGGGAAACACCTACTAAGCCATTCGTCATTCTGCGGAGAAGCGAGGCAACAGCTACACTTCTGTAAGGCATTATGTGTACTTTGTTGACGCGACGACTGATGACGATGAAGAATTATGGCTCAGCACTTTGTAATGGGTTGGAAGCTTTAAACGGCCTACCAGTTATGCAATTTGCATTGGGTGACGCCCGGTCGTTCTTCCCTCTCCCGCCATGCTGTATAACATACTTTGACGTGGGACAGAGGGTGGGGGAGCAAAGGACTTTACTGAGACCCCGAGGAAATGGATGATGCGCTTATGGGCTTCCTTGGCAACCAATACAAGTGCACTTGCGAGGAACCCACTACGCTATAAATCAATGCAATTTTTCAAAAGTAGGGAAGCAGGCACTATGCCATTTTTCGTCATTCGACGGAGAGCCGTGGTACCTGCTAAACGCATGTAAGGCATTATGCGCTTTGTTGATGCTGTGCCTGATGACGAAGAAGCATTATTAGGTCTTTGTAATGGGTTGGAAGCATTCAACAACCTATTCGTTGCGCAGTTCGCATTGTGTGACGCCTGGTTACAGAATTCGGGTTGTGGGATGCTTGGTGCTTATTTTACTCTTCTACCACGCTATATTGCATATGTTAATGTTGTTCATTCCCGACATGAAGCCTGTATAGGACCTTTTTGCGAAGCAGTTTCAAGCACCGGCGTGGCTCAGAGGTTGAATGCTGGGCTCCCACGCAGAGGGCCCAGGTTCGAACCTCGTTCCATCCTATTTCGTTTTTTTTTTCTTATTTCGAGCGATAGTGGTTACGGACACCGGCGGCGGCGGCGGCGGCGGCGGACAACTACGGCGCCAAAAATGGCCGCTGAAATGATCTCATAACAGCTTTCGCTCTAAAAACCAACTTCTAGCTCTGCACTACCGTTCACCGGCTACCCCGTATATAGGCACGTGATCGTGACCTGCAATATAGTGCCGGTGGGAGATTTTTCTTGTACGTAGTTGTACAATAAAGATTCGCAGCGTGCACGCTTGCTAAAAGTAGAGTGCGGGTCTCTGTGTCTAATCCTTCTTCTGTCTCTCATTGCCCATTAGCAGTGATTTTGCTGTGGTAAACACCGGCGCACACTGCATGCTCGCCCCTCCTCAGGCTTCACGATAGTGGAACTGAAACACTCTTTCCTATATGCTTCGCCCTTCCCCAATTTATTCGTCCAGTGGGAGGCTTCTGAAAAGTTGGTACAGGTTTCCTTGTTACCTCACGCCAGAAAGAAGTGGATGGTGATCTTTTTTATGTATCTGCTCGATTAACACAACCAATCAGGAAGAGAAAACACGCACAGAAATCAGGTTCAAACATTCAAGTGTGTTGAGTTAAATTTTAGAGTGCACCAGTGCAGCGGTCCGCGCTGTTGATGAATTGTTGCTGAAGTGAGGAAGATCTATGCAATGTTATTTTCGAGCTTCGAAGCTCGAGGACGCTGGTTCAATTTCCAGCTATGGCAGGAGTATCTTAAAGGGGCCCTGCAACACCTTTCTTTGTTATATTGGAATAGTCCCATTATTGACGTATGACTCTTCACGAGCCATATGCCGCAAAAATTTTTCGAATCCGTCAAGTCTAAGTGGTGTTACCAAATTATAGAGATCACGTTACGCAGCTTTCTCTCTCAACTCAACGCATCGAGCGCGCGGAAAGCTGCGCGCGGCGTGAGGGGAGGGAGGGAGGGCGGAGGTGCGAGGAGGCGACGTCAGCGCCGGCGGCATTTTTTTCATTTTTTTCTCTCTGGCCTCTCGGCGCAACCACGTGGTCTGTGCCGCCACTTCCGGTCGGCTTGCGTCGTTCTCGTCGAGCGGAGTCGATCGCGCTGTGTATCGCGCGTGCTTGAAAACTGCGCGTCGGTTTGGTAATGTTGGGTGTGCACCTCGAACGCCGTAGTGTTTTCATCGCTCTGCCAACCATGGAAGCAAACGTGCGCGCTCGTTTGCAACGAATGACAGCTGAGATCGGTTTCGGCCCATACTCCGATACACCGCCTCGTAAGACGGCACTGGCAGACGACCCCGAAGCGCCGCCATTACCGGACGCCAGCATTGTTATCGGAGACACGCTGCGCCCGTGCCTCGGTCGGTCGTGAGAACGTGCCGACGATGCAGTTCTCAGCTGACGAGGCAACACTCGAACGGCTGCCACTCTCAACGGCAACCGGCGATGGTCAAAAGCACAGAAATATTCACGTTTTCGGCACTGCGCATGGCGAAGAAAACGGAACCACGCAACTACGAGCAGACGAGCTGTCGGTGAGACCGGAAGTGCTAATATTAATGTTTGTTCGGTGTTTTTAACGCGATAACATAATATAAACGTACATATTATCTACTTATTGAACTCAAAATTAACAACGAAAGTAATAATGAGGGTGTTATCGTGATTATAACATCAGCCAATGGTGGAACTGCCGACAATCGCGTCATATTTTGCGGACTAATACATCATTTGTCGAGAGAAGAGGGAGCGATTTTCAGCTGACTTTGAGAATTTATTGTAAATTCCAGGCCGTGCGCATCGCTATAATATTCGGCTAGCGTGTTCTCGGGAGCCTCGACTACCGATCGGCAGCGCTTTTTGAGCATGCTCGAAAAGTGTTGCAGGGCCCCTTTAAGAGGGGCGAAATATAAGGGCACTCGTGGGCTTAGACTAAGGTGTGTGTTAAAGACCTCCGGGTGTTCGGAATAATTTGGAGTACCACACTACGGAATGCCTAGTAATCATATGTTGTCATTCGCACGTAAAGCCCATATGGGTGTTATATATGTAGCAAGGCTAAGCATTGCGTAGCCTTGCTACACTTGCCATGCACAGGCGACATACTCTTTGAAAGGAATATTGGACACGCAGCTACTACGATAGGCGATTATATGCGCTGCAGGCAGGCATCCGCAACCGCCCGCGACCCATGCACCTTACTTGATGAAAATCGCCGGAAGAGGGCTTTTTCGTGCAAAGCGTCGCATTTTCAGCGCGGCCTATGAAACACTAGGTTGTTTAGAATTCTGTATCAATGTATTTTCTAGTAAAGGAACACACCACCCCATACTTACGTATTGATGTTGCGCCACAGATACGCGTAATATTTGCTTTTTGACCGACAATGTTCACAAGTATGAACGCAGCCATCAGTTCAAGAAGGCTGGGCGTTCAGCAAGTGCTTAAACGTTGGCAGGGTGGCTGAATCGTGCGACAGACAGACAGACTGAAAGACCGACAGACCAATATTTGTGCGTTCAAGTATCTCAAGCAAGACTATCGTCTTGCGAACTGCGCGGCTGTTTTTCTTTTTTCCGAACACGACTATCAGTACCAGGCTCAAAACCACACAGTATATATCTTCAGATTGTATCCATTCGGAGCAGTAGTTTCAAAAGCGTGACATTAACCCTCAAGTGTGAGATTTTAGTTTAAATGATACGTAGAAATGTAGATGACTTTTCCTGTTGTGACTTTATGTCGCAGTTGACCGTAATTCCAGCTAAGTAAAAAGAGAAAAATACGCCATGTGGCCAGAGAAACAAGGTGTGTGACCGGGCTAGTTGGTATTCCATATTGACGTGAACAGCGCTGTTACACGCGCTGTTCACGTCAATAAGGCCAGAGAAAGTATGTAAGTGTTCAGAGATGGCAGAGGTAAGCAATGGCTACTAGTATTCGGCTCCATGCGCAGTTTCTCGTTCGTCTACTGCCACAGTTTCGAACTTTTAATTGGAACTTCTGTCAGTTCCGGGACGGCTCACTGCCCTCCTATAGTAAAGTACACATGATACTCTAAATAGTTTACCCTTTTTATCTAAGAAAGAACGCCGCCGTAACACCTTGTGGGTTAGGCGGAGCGGGAAATATCTTCGTCAAAATATTGGGCGCGAGGCCCACCACTGGAAACGCCGGCGCCACCGTCGACGTAACGTTCTTGGCAGGATCACGTAGTCTCTAGGGCCGCGTCGGCTTCTTGTGGAGCGCTGGGGTGTGTTCAAATGCGGGGGTTTTTCGCATTTTGAACACGCTTGAACCCATTGTAATTGGAGTGGCTGCCTACGAAGACGACGAAAATGCTGCCTTAATTCTAGGTGCCGCAGTGCCGGACTTATCTAACGGAGCCTGGTGTCAACCTCCACCGGTTTCCCTTCGGACAAGAAACTGCGTGAAGCGTGGGCTTTGAAGCTAAGAACCGGCAAAACAGCCACCGGCTACGAGGCGTGTGCGCAACAAGCCCTTCCACGGTGAAGACTTTCGCTACTGCGTAGGTGCTACGATGTTCAGCGAGTTGCCGAAAGCGCGCACTGAGAGATCGTTCGCGCACGCTTCCCGCCGGCTAATGGTGCTTATCGCCCGTAGGATGGAAAAGGCACTACCTTTTACCAGCTGTGATACCGTCTCAGAACCTTCCCGTGTGACCTATCGATCGTCGGCTCCGTGTTCAGCGTCCACAAATTCACCCGCGGATGCTTAAGTCATTGTTAAGATACGTCGGATTAAAAAGAACTCACAGGGTCCTTTATGCATGTCCCTAAGGTGGCTAGAAGGCGAAAAACATCTCCTGCTTCTTCTTCTCAGTCGATCTATTGATTCTCTCTTACTACCCCCCCCCCCCTCCCAAAAGAAAGCTTTCTGCACCTGACGCGATTTTTCACTGCCTCTGTGATCTGCCCACTGATCACGGAAGCTGGCAAAGCGACCATGTCGTTTGAATACGTCGTCATGTGTGACGTCACTTTATATGGCGTCATAGTGACGTCATAATGAGGTCATAAATTCCCGCGATATTTGACATCCTGCTGACCTCATATGGGGACTTCATCACGTGATGATTTTTTGCATCACTCTCGTTGACACAGGACGCTGGTGGTCAATCTTTACGCTTCATGAGGCATCTGAGGCTTTCGCCTACATAAGCTACACGACATTTGCTCATGAATGTGCATAGCGAGTGAGTCAAGTGCTGCGCCTGATGTGTGCTGCATTTATGTTGGCAAGGGCATTCTTTCAGTCAAGCTTGTGCTCTCCTGACGCAAGCACTACGTGCTTTTTTTAAAAAAAGCCCAAATTCACTTGTGCCACACTCAAACCATAGTTGGGCTTATCCGACCCCATACATTTTTCGGTAGCCTTATTTTTTATGTGGGAAAGACGCCGCGCTGTTAGATACGACACTGCTGCCAAAATTTCTCGAAAACTCGCCAAATAATGGTGCGGATTGAAATTTTCTATTTTACTCTTTACGTGTTTGTTGCCCACTTTGCAGCCGCATGTTGCTGCAAGAACTTCTCTTTCGTTCACCGCTATTTCAAATTCATGTAGGTCCATGTTAACAGCGGACGCTTGCAGAACATGTCCGGCGGGCGGTACTGTATTTCCTTTCTTTTCCTTGGCGTTGCATGCTTCTACATGCCTGGCCTCGTAGACCGGTTCTCCTTACACCAGCGATCTCGGAGTGGTGAAGCTTTAATTGGTCTATCAATTTGTTGATGGCAGAGAGCGGCACGTTCGCTGGAATGGTAAGGTAACGATAATTAAAGGGGTCATGAAGTACCCCTTGGGCTTGTTTAAAAAACACATCCCGCGGAAAGCTGACACGGCTATGAACTGCTCAGCCAAATATTGCAGTCGCGCGCGTCGCGTAAAGGCTACAAGCGGAGCGCGAAGTTGCTCTTTCATGCGGCGCCCTCTTTTCAAACAGAGGCCGGTTCTCACTCTCGTCGGTGGGCGGGGTCTGCTTCGCCGCGTCGCAAGAGACATAGCATCCTTATTGGCCAATAGCCGACATAAATCAAGAGCGGTGTTTGGATCAGATGCGCTTGTTCCCGTTGACACTGTGTACAGTAGTTAAACTACAGTAGTTAACAGTAGTTAAATAAACAGACTGAAGTATGGAAAAAACTTTGTTGCGAGTTTTAAAAGAGATGGCTCACATCCGATAGAGGCCAACTGTCGTCTGCTGAGCCCAGCGCACCCGCACACCTTCGAGCGTAACCTAAATTTGGCCACACTGCCTTTTCAATATCGTAGCCTCTTGTGCCTCGCTTCTTTCGATTAGTTTTGAATACCATAACTGGCCTCAAATCTTACAAAACATGTGTTTGGCGTTGAGTTCTAATGCCACGGATCTCGTGCTGACTTGATCAGTGCGTGCACAAATTGAGCTGCAAGCAAGTTCTTAATTAACAGGCCGGAGAGCGGCCCCTCGTGAACCATGAGGGTTGGATTATAGCTGAGGGTTTTAACATTGTTCTTCTGACAGAGAATACACACGATCATTTAACCTTTGGATAATACACTTCACGTCAAAGATATTCCGAAGATGGATTCTGCGGTAAGGTCGAAATAATACAACCTGAATTCCACTGTCAACTCACTGAGAGTACTTTTGCTTCCAGTCGTCTTCAAAGACCAACCATCAGCCTGTGTTTAAGCTTACGTAAGGGCACTACATAATTTTTGGGGCGTCATGCAGGCCGATGTGAACACCTTCGGCTCCGAATTCTTCGGCTGGTCTTGTCGTGCCGTTATAAAAATGATAAGCATGTGCCCTCTTGGGTGCATCTCCATATATCGACAATGCTTCGCGCGCCCGAAATTCTTGGATACCAACGTGACGAAGGCATCTTCAGTGGGCCGAATGTATGTGCATTCCATGGGCGAATGCTGTGGGGCAATTTTAGTAATTTCTGCCGCGAGCTGCACGCATCCAGTGGCAGCAGCGTGTTCTGAGCTGTTCTAAGACCGCCTGTGTTTGCATTGTAGGGGTCTTGGCCAGCCGCCGCGCAGCAACCCTCAGGGACGAGGACGAGATACTGAGCAACACGTCTTTATCATTTCCAGACTCGGTCGCGACTCACTGTCAACTGCCACTGAGCGCGCGCCGCGAGCGTGTCCGTGTCCATCGTTCTCTTCTACCGTCGGCGCGCTCGTGGCTGCCGCTCCCATAGCATATAAAAGTTACACATGCAGACGCCACAGTTACAAGGATATTGCAAAGTATCTACATTAGGTGCATTTAAAGCGCGCCTACTGTAGCGAGCTGCACGCAGGGGCAACATCGCCTTTTGAGAAGCTGAACGATGATCTATTTCTGCAATTAGCACTTATTTGCAATTGGCGCTTTAGCGTGGCATACAGTGGTTCTCTATAACTGATAGTTTGTATTTAGTTGCTTTCATACTCGTAGACTACCTACTATCTTACTAAATAATCATTATTATTAAGCATCACACCACCGCATTACATCGAATGCCAAAAGCGTGCACCGATGTCAAGCTAATCCAGTAACGTGGGTCAAGCACAACATCCACAAATTTACCAGTGACATGTTGCCTGCAAAATAAAAAAGTTACTGCCCTTGCACTTATACCTTGTGAACGTCCATGTGCACATGGCACTCCCCTTGCACAGATGACGCAGTACGAATGAAAAAAAATTATGTATTACAGTCTTCCTGAATGAAACAGCCTTTCTCCAGAAAATAATGGTTCGTTTGAATTTCTAGTATACTATATTCACAGCAGTAGACAGGTTGGCTTGTTCACAATTCAGAATTTTACAGACATAAAACAGAACACGAGGACTATAGCAAATAGGTACAAAACTGGAAAAAATCGGTCATATGTGCACTCCCTCGTCCACCTGCATATTATGTTGAAGTACACTTACACAACAGCCGCATTCAATTGTGCTACGATTGATGATATATCACCCAACCTACGTTAGAACACAGTGACGACTTGTGGCCTAACTGCCTGTCACCTATTTCTCTTCCACAATGTGTTCTATTGTGTAAGCCATCTGTTCTACTTGTTTGGTAATAAATCACAGGCCGTTCTAGTCATTTCTAGTCATTTTGTTGCATTAGTTTGCTCTATGGCATCAAAACATGTCGCTCGTGATCATACAGTTGAGGTTCCTGCAGGAAAGTCTAAAATTGATTGTATATCCACATACCACAATTTATAAAAACATTCAACAATGCCCACGAAATGACAAGGCTGCCTTCATATACTGCTGCACATATTTGCTCACAGATATCTGAAAACTAACGTAGATGTCTGGAATTATGCTTTGTAACTTGTCGGAATTACCACATGACTGCAATGTACTGTTATGATCGGACTTCACGGCTTGGCACCGCTGGATCGTTGGAATGGTATGGCGGCATCAGCCCTGCTTTCTTAGACCTCAATGGTCCCGGAAACCCAGCAGATGCGGCGACAACACTGCAATTGTGTCCTGAACCCTTCAAGGCTGTCAGTGCACCTCGTCAGTCGCCTTGGACACGCTTGGCTGAGTTTGGCGCTTTTATGGCCTGAAGATGAACTATTTGCAGTCCAGGCTGCACGGAGGAGGCAGTCGCTTGTGCACTGCTTCGTTCAGGTTTCTGCGAGATGCACCGAACAATTAGCCGAGAGCCAGAGATTCCGCATCGGGCACCTTTCCCACACTATGCGGTGTCTGCGACTTTGTGACCCGACCGGCAGCTGGCCGTCAACTGCACCGGCGACGCATCGAGGCAAGGAAAGACTTGCAACTGTCAACACACCTGACATCACGGCCAGTTTTCGGGAATGTGCTCCGCAGTGATCCCTTCATTGTGTGTGTGTGTGTGATAAGTGAAGTGGCCGTGCGTGAGGCGAAGTGGCGTAATCGTGTTTGAAGTGCGCGCCACAGAGACCATCCAAGAAGACAACGCACGAAAATCGGGGAACGTGCTGGTTCGAAGGAGAAGGGGAAGAAGTGAGGCAGAGGTGGCTGGAGGTCGAAGAACCAGGGCGTGGGAGCAGTGACCCGTCGGGTTGCGGACTCGAGGTCTCAGCAGGCTCCCACCTGGGACCATACCAGTCGTCCTTGCGCTTCGGGCCTGGCGTGGGTGAAACGTCGCCAGGACGTTTCCGCCAGGCAAGTCCGGCATCTACGGCAGCGAGCGCCGGCCAGCGTTCGAGATGGGCAGGGCAAACGCCTTGCGGGCTCCAGGTCAACGACCTCCGCAGTGAGCCGCGTTCTTGGCTGCGGCTGTCATCGGACGCACCGTTCTACCCCAGCGTCGGCCGTCCCTTCCCAGCGTCGAGTTTGCCGCCGGTACTTGACCACCGCTTTCCTCTCCGGTGAACTCTTCCTGGTTTTTTGTACTATGCCCTTGTGACTCTTACTCCAGCATTCCAAGCATTTGTTAATTTTTTCTTACTTCATTTATTATTAGACCTTTCTAGTCTTTTGTAAATACATTTTTTGGTGTGATTGCATAAACGGCCTCGTTATTGTCCCGATGACGGTTAAGTCATCGTGGTTCTTTTCACACAAACACGAGCACGTCGTTTAGAGCTCTGTCTCGCCATATACAGCTCGTTACAGTGTGGTTCCTTTGTGGCTTTGTGACCCGACTAGGAGCTGGCCGTCCGCTGCGCCGACGGCGCTATCGAGGCAAGGAACGACTGCACCTGACTGAACGACTGCACATCTCGGCTGGCTGCCGAAGGCCCAGAGTTGTTTTTTTTTCGACAGCACCGATGATAATTTAGAGCTAATAAAGCCCTACCTGTACGAGCTAATGGTGAACGGAAAGTAGTGTCAGGTAGTGAGGGACTCGGCCGCAACAATGGACCCTGTCCATCCCTCGTACATGAAACCTGAAAATTTCATTGGTGAATGCGAGTGGATACGGCAGGTAGTTGAGGAAAACAGTGTGTGCCTGTCGATAGCCCGCGTCGAGATTGAGGAACCTTGCGGACTGCTCGGTACGGAGGCCGCTGTGTCAAAAATCCTGCCCGAGCACTATCCCTATCTTTTTTCGAATCGCTGGGATACGCTTCTGAGGAAAAAGGACCTTTGTTTTAGTGACCATACGGTCATAGCTCTGACGCGTTCGGAAGCTCGCGAGATCGCGGCTGAGCTAAAGCGCAGCGAGATTCAGGGACCAGAAAGCGCTACTGATCAGCGGGGTGAAAGCCACGACCAAGGCGCGGATGGCAAGACATCCGAGTTACAAGAAACGATGATTGCGGAGGAAGAAGAAAGTGACTTGGTACTGCCGCATTCGGAAGGCTTTTTAGATCTTTTGAAGGTGGATAGAGATCAAATAGCTGCAGGACAGGGGGGTGACACCTCTCTCCAGAGGTTAAGCGAACAACTCGAGAAAGGAGTAGCTAGAAGTACGTTAGCTTCCGACGCCGTGAAGGGGTCTTGTACCGGCAGTGCAAAGATAGAAAAGGGGTGCAGTATGACCAGCTTGTTGTCCCCGCAAAGTAGGGAGATCAATTTCTCCACTTGTTCCTTGGCAAAGGTTAGGCTTGTCATTTAGGAGTAAAGAAAACTAAGGGCAGGCTACTGAGGGAATTTTATTGGCCAGGGTGCTTTCGAGACGTTAAGAGCCATATTGAAGCCTGTGAAGCGTGTCAGAAGGTTGGGAAGCCTCACGAAACCAGAAAAGCCCCAATGAAATCGGTGCCAGTGATAACGGAGCCGTTCAGGCTCTTAGTCGTTGATGTAATAAGACCTCTTCCCACGACTGGCTCGGGTTACAAGTACATATTAACTATGATTTGTCCTGCGATCAAATTTCCCGAGGCTATCCCATTGACAGAGGTTAATTCAGTCGAAGTAGTCGAGGTTTTACTTGCCGTCTTTTCCCGACTGGGTTTCCCCGCGGGGCTACAGAGTGATCAGGGAAACGTTTTTACGAGTGCTCTCACTACTACTTTCCTAGAACGTTGTGGCATTAGCATCATCCACAGTTCCGTAAGGCATCCGCAGAGCAATAGTGTTGAAGCATGGCATGCTGTCTTAAAGAGAGTATTACGGGCTTTGCGCTATAAACGAAAAAAGGATTGGGAGGCCTGTTTGCCTGCCACTATGTTTGCCTTGAGGTCAGTGCCTCATGCGACCACAGGGTTCAGCCCTGCTGAGCTTGTCTACGGGAGGTCCCTTTGTTCGCCACTTCAGATGGTGCGTGAGGCATGGGAAGGGCGTGAAGAAGACCTGACAGTGCTTCAGTACGTATTAGAATTACTGCAGCGTCTGCAGTTCTGCCAAGAACTGGTAGAGGCAAACATGAAGGCCGCGCAAAGTAAAGCAAAGCTGTACTATGACCAAAACGCTAAAAAACGAGTTTTCCACCAGGGCGACAAGGTGCTTTTATTGACAGCTTCGCAAAAGAACTAGAAGTTCTTAGGGAAGGACGAGTCGATGTTGTAACGATGCTGTCGGACACGAATTCTGCGGTTAGGATACCCGGCCGACGCAAGGAGATGATGATATATCATGCGAACTTGATGGAGCCTTATCGAATGCGTGAAGCTGTAGTTCAGCTCATTCTAAACGCTCCCGAGGGAGTGAAACCTCAGTTTGGCTATCCCATTATTCAATCTGCAGTTCCTCTTGAAAATGTCTTAGAAAAGATAATCCAGGACTGGGATCTTGATGCGGATCAGCAGAGTCAACTTCGAGAGCTGCTATGGGAATTTGAGGACTGTTTCGCCGACCGTCCAGGGAGGACTAGCTTGATCGAATATGATATTGAGCTGACTTCGAACGAGCCGATCCAATGCAGGCCGTACCGAGTCTCCCTTGGACAGAAAGAGATTTTGGAAAACAAGCTGGGAGCGTATGCTGGAGTTAGAGTTGATTGTTCCATCATACAGCGAGTATTCGTCGCCGCTCATATTGGTCGAGGCTCACGGAAAAAACCTGAGACCCTGTATTGACTATCGCCGTCTGAATGCCATTACGCGCGATCAGAATACCCGATTCCTAATCTGGAGGACAGGGTGGAAACAATTAGCAGTGCTGAATATGTATCCACATTGAAATTGACTAGGGGCTACTGGCAGGTGCCTTTGACCGAGCGAGCTAGCCGATATGTGGCATTTACCTCTCCTATGGGTATGTTTTGGCCCCTTGTCCTTACATTCGGCTTGAAGAACGCACCGTTCTGTTTCTCCTGACGAATGGATCGCGTCTTGAAAGCTTGAAAGGCACGCAAGCTTATGCACTTCCCTATTTAGACGACATCGCTGTCTCTTCTCGCACCCACCTGGGAAGAACATTTGAGTAACCTCAGGAATGTTCGTAGACGATTGCGCGCTGCCGCCGTAACACTTAAAGGCGGGAAGTGGCAACTAGGTAAAGCTGAGGTCAGTTACTTGGGCAACGTTGTGGGTCGCGGATACAGGCATCCCCCTGAGATAAAAGTAGGCGCAATCTCAGAGTATCCGAGGCCGCTAACGAAGGCTGATGTTGGTTCGTTCTTAGGGCTAACCGGCTATTACCAGCACTGCATCCACAACTTTTCCTACATCGCTAGTCCTCTCACCGACAGTTTGCGAAATAATAAACCGGTGAGGATTGTGTGGAATGAGCCAAAATAAAAGTCTTTCGTCGCGCTCAAACAAGCTCAAACAAGCCCGTTCATTCTGCAGTGCGATGCAAGTGAACGAGCGATGGGTGCAGTACTCAGCCAGACGAGCGATAGTGATGAAGAGCATCCAGTGTTATCGTAAGCCGAAAGCTAACGGAACGTGAGGGGGCGTATAGCACATCGGAAAAGGAATGCGCCTGCTTAGTGTGGGCCGTGCAAAAACTTCAGAGCTATTTGGCAGGGTCGCGGTTCATGATGGAAACAGACCATTGCCCTTTAACTTGGCTTAGTAAAATTTCCGCAAAGAATGGCAGGTTGCTTCGCTGGAGCCTTGTTTTGCAGGAGCACGCTTTTGATGTAAAGTACAAGAAAGGGCGCGAGAATGGCAACACTGATGGGCTCAGCCGTGTCTTTCCAGTTTAATGACAATTCAACTTTATGCCCCTTTACTTACACCTAGTGTTCTTTGCCTCTTACATAACATGCATTTAATATTTTTAAAAGCGAAGCATTTCTTAGCGAACCTTTGGCGCTTTGAGCGTTTCTATCTATCTATCTATCTATCTATCTATCTATCTATCTATCTATCTATCTATCTATCTATCTATCTATCTATTTATCGATATTGCCGCCTACGTCTGGGTGCTCTTATGATCACCTCTTTTACTTTGTGACCAGCAAAGTTTGCATTTGAGGGTAAGAGGATTTGAAGAATATGACTGTCGGGTAATGACTTGAATAACGCGACAATCACGTCGCGTACGTCATCAAACCCTTTCCTCCAGACACGTGTGGCACATACCCTTTAACCACGGGCCGCGGCGTACGGGTATGCGCCACAGGTGATTGAGAGTTTATATCTACCCAGGAACGGCGAGAACAGACATTGGTAGCCTAAGTGCCACAGCATTAAGAAAAACCGACATAGGCAGCCTTGACCCGACGAATGGAAAGAATGAAAATTAGGATCCCAGCAGGAATCGAACCCAAGCATTCTGCGTGACAATCAGGTATTCTACGGCAGAGCCACGCCAGGTCTGTAAACTGGTTTCTGAAAACAGCCTATGCAGGCGTAATGTCGGTCCAACGTCAATTGTGGTTGTGGTGCTTGCTATCTAAATACACAAGAAAGGTGTAAACACTACAAGATACTCCTACGATGTGTACTCCTACGATACATGTGTGATATCAGATTACCTTCGGTGTTTCCGGTGTTGGCTCCGCTTTAATATCAGTCAAATAAACATTACATTTGTATTCCTTTGATTCAGCAAGTTATATCGAAGCATTGCTCGACCCCGGAGGAATATATTACCAAAAGTTTCGTATGATATTTATATCATCGCACGGCAAATTGCACTTAGTCCGCCAGAACGACACCGTGTCGTCTTCATTTCTTACGACGCTGGGCGATGGCCTCATGCTGACCGAGGATGATGTCATATTGATTGACAGCCCCTTTGTAGACTAGGCTCCAGAGGCCACATACGCCCAGCTAGTCTACGAATAGGACAAGCGCCATTCACTGATGTTGGCCTACGTAGCATTATACAGGCCTACCAGCCTTGACGGCCTATACGTCACCAACGCGAAGGTTGACTTCAGGTTCCAACATATCGTCGGCTCTATCGACAGACATTTTGTCGACGAAATGACCGAGGCATCCACGATTCTCAGCAACTGTACTACGCCTCATACTTCATTACACATGGACCCCTCGTCACAGCGATCACTACCGGATCCGATAAAAAGTCATCACCAGCTCCTCGTGCTCACTGGTCCTGGTGATGAGGATATTGTTCAAGAACTGTCAAGAACTTCTTCCAAAAATAATAATATATGGGGTTTAACGTCCCGAAACCACGATATGATTATGAGAGACGCCGTAGTAGAGGGCTCCAAAAATTTCGACCACCCGGGTTTCCTTGACGTGCACCTAAGTACACGGGCCTCAAACATTCTCGCCTCCATCGAAAATGCAGCCGCCACGGCCGGGATTCGATCCCGCGACCCTCGGGAGCAGTCGAGCGCCACAACCACTAGACCACTTCCACACATGCACCCGGGTTCGAAAAACGTGCGTGCGTTCTCCATCATAAGGGACAAGTATAAGCACAACATATCAGCTTACCGCTTCTGGTGTTCGTAATAACCACGTTGCCGTTGACAGCGTTGCCCAACAGAAAACAACTGATTGTATACCCATATGCGGCTCTTCAACAACATATGTGTCCATATAAAGTTTATACAAATCTTTAGTGTCATTTTGTAATGTTTCGCTCAGTAAAAAAAATTCCACCACTGTCACCTTCCCACCGCATGCTTCTCATAACGTCATCTCCCACGGTACGTGAGATCTGCCAAATATTCTTTTTAATAGTCACTTCCTTTCGTTCTTGTATCGCCCGTAGCACCGGCGTGCCTTAGAGGGTGTGGGTTTCTGTGGAAAAGATACAGAAACGTTTGGCCATTGATTTTGCTCAAGTTTAGTGTGTCTGTGTTTCTTATGGCTTTTGTTAATTGATCCTTGACTTTCACGAGCGAGAGTGTAAATGTAATTTTAAAGGAAGTTTTGATTAGAAATTGTAGCTTGGCATTTCTCAAGGTCAGTTGGTTGCTATGTATTTGTTGTGGCTTGGGTTTGACTGGTTCATTTCCGGCACTTGCAAGCCGTTTCTCAGGTCCAAAGCTGGGGCTCGAGCTACGTCAGAGCGAAACGAGGGAACAAGTCTACGGTCTCTCCGGTGTGCTTTGGTATTGCATCCCCTTCGAGACCTCCAGGGGCGGTGGACGGGCGTTTATGATAGGATTTCACGGCTTGGCGCAGCGGGATCGTCGGAATGGTATGGCGGCATCAGCTCTGCATTCTTCGCCCTCAACGTTCCCCGAGGTGAACCAGATGCGGCGACAACCTTGCCGTAGTGTCCTGAACCCTTCAAAGCTGTCAAGTGCCCTCGTCAATCGACTTGGACGCACTTGGATGAGTTTGACGATTTTATGGCCTGAAGATGAACTATTTGCAGTCAAGGCTGCTCGGAGGAGGCAGTCCCTTGTGCATTGCTTTGTTCGGCCTTCTGCGAGATACACCGGACAATTAGCGGAGTGCCGGAGATTCTTCATCGGACACCCTTCCCGCACTACGCGGTGTCTTTTGTGACTTTGTGATCTGACAGGCAGCTGGCCGTCAGCTGCGCTGGCGACGCAATCGAGGTGAAGAAAGACTGCACCTGACAGCACACCTGACAACGCAGCCTTTTTCCAGGAATATGCACCGCCGGGATCCCGTCATTGTGTGCATAGTGCTCTATATTGTCTTTTGTTCGCCTCCCAGGCACCGCCCGTCGTCCAGGCGCACCGCTTCTCTCTTTCCTGCGGTCGAATAAGGCGGTGCTCATTTTTCTTTTAGTGGGCTGAGATGAAACAACCTGTTGGTTGGACTGGCTTGGACTTGATTGTTTTCTCTGACAGGCAATCCTGGGAAGACCCAGGCTTTATAACGCGAGCGTCGAGGCACTCCAAGCACGCTACTACACGCTACCAAAGAGCGATGTAAATAAACATTCCTGTTATCAACTCCGGCTCTTGAGCTTTACTTCTCCCTGAGGCCTGGCTGCTCCCCGGTCCTATAGCAGACTCCCAAGTACATCACTACGAACTACTGACAAAATATGATCGCAGGACACTTGTTCACCGTTTTTTGTTTTTGTATTGCGTAGAGCCTTATTGATTTGTCTGTTTGTGCGTGTGTGTCAGGTGATCCGCATACGTGAGTGGAATTATGATGCCCACCAATTCTTCTGCTTACCTGCTGCTACAGCAGTGTATCATTATAGGTAGGTGTAAATTGGCCCTTTCCTGCTGCCTGAACTGTACCTTGAGACATCAGGCAGGCTATACCAAACTTACTAGATCAGGTAGGGCTCTTACGCGTGCCCACAGATCAAGGATATCTAAACAACAAGGCTCAAAGCTACTATACGTAAGAGCAAGCATCTGAGGCCTGCCTCGACGCCACGCAGCAAGCACGCTGACATGAACACTACAAAGATTTTCGATTTTGCCCGCCGCTGTGGCACAGGGGTTATGGTGCTTCGATGCTGACGCGAAAGGCATGGGGTTGCGGCGGTCGCATTTTGATGGGGCGAAATACTAGATGCATGCGTGCTGTGAAATTTCAGAACCCCAGCTGGTCGAGATTATCCGTAGTCCTCCACTACCTCGTCTCTCGCAGCTTGTATCGCTTCGTGACGTTCCCACGAATTGATTCCGATTCATTCCAGCTGGGTTATCTTTAGGATTCGTTGATGCCGTTCTAAGAGTGCAACAAGTTATCAGCACAGCGGTGTAATACTTGTTGCTGTGTGCCGAGAAGAGACAACCATCGTCAGAGTAACATTGTTGATGCGGAGGTTGGTTATTTAGTTATTTACGCCGTTCTTTACGGTTCACTCAAAGAACAGAAACTAGTAAAAATATACTATTCTGCCTTTCCGCCTCGCTGACGTATACATATCGAAACGCAGAATAACTGCTTTGCAACGCACTTTTTCTTTGCTGACGACGAATCCATCCGCCAGAACCGCTACCGCACATGCGAAATTAACTGTCATCCGGTACATGGACCTCAATAGCCTGTTTCGCGCTCTCTCTGCTAGGTGGGGTATTGGCTCAAATTATTCGCGAATATTACTGACGTCAGCATATTACGACGTACAGCGGCATAGGACTGTGATGTAGGGGCTCTTCAACAAATAGGTCACGTTCATTGGAAAAAAAATGTTTGCACTTTGAAAAGTGCGCATTTAAAATAATTGTGTCGTGAACAGTTAGCCAGGAACGCAGGTATTTTGTCACAGTAATGTAATATCTTGCTCGGACAGCATTTCGGGCCCTCACAAGAACATTTGTTAGCCCCGACTAACTGCAACATTATTCACTGTTGAACTAGTCGCCCTGAAGACTCGATGTAGCCCTGAATATTTATCTTACCTCTAATAAACTGGATATATGCCAATTAACCTAGGGGGTACACTAGATATATTATGTGCTTGAGCTTTACTTTAGTGTACGGCTCAGTTTCAACACTGCAGTGACGAATAGCCGTCAGCCATTGACAGTCTTGGGCGCTTAGACCACACATATTGCTGTTTTACTGCAAAGCATTCACCAGAGCCGTGGCCGAACCGCGAGAGTCAGTTATGGAAATGGAAGAGGGCGAATGCAGATACGATTGTGGGAGAGCTTCCACTTTAATAAGGAGGCTTGCTCATATTCGAGAGTAACCGCTGTAGGTTAGTCGCTTTCGTCGTCGGTGGGAATGTTCAGTCCCAAGTTGGTCTCGCACGCGGAAACAGCGAAAAGGCCAGGGATGGACGTCGGGCTGCGTGTTCGCGCACCTCGTACTGGTAAAAGCTGGCACAGAACGAGGAGAGCTGATGCAGACAAGCCGAAGCGCAGCCGGAGGTGTGGTTGAGGTGGGGTTCGGCAGTGGCAGTGGCAGAGGAAGACGTCGCACAGGCCCACTTTATCTTACTTTGCTTTTCCCTTTCCGGCGAGATGCCTCACTCCGCCCATTGTGACTCACGGGATGCCGGAAAACGACACCACTCGTTTCTTAGGTCTCAAAACTTGCTTCTCAAAGGTTCACAAGTGCACCAACGACAGCTTTTGTAGCTGAAGCAATGCACATAAAAAGGCGCATCTTATGGCGTGTCCGATCACCTTAATGAAGTTCGACTTATATGCATACCACAAGTGATTTTATGAAGGCGCTGTAGAGAGACGGGAGGAGCTGACACGACCTTAGCCATAAATTCTTCTCTTCTTTGACACACATGACTCCTTTGGGGAAGCCAAAGAATAAAGAAATAGATTCGAGAAGGGAAACTGTAGCTTTGACAACGGTACAGAATATAAGCAGTGGTAGGGCATGAAAGTGCCCATGGCAACCTGAGAGATGGCGCTGGGCAAACAGGAAGCGGAACCGCGAACTTTCTTGGTTTTCTTTTGTTTTCTTTTTTAAAATGGAAGAAATGGCCGCTTTTGCGATTTCTTTAACGGGCAGAGGCGCCGATGCTGCGAAAGAGGACGGGAGATGCATAGGTCCACATGTGCCTCGTGCTCTTTCGCCTGCTTGTTTTAAGCGCGTTTATACGCACACCAGCATGCTTCAGCGGCCTTTGGAACACTCTACTCGTGTTTACTAGGTTTACATGACACTGTTTAGTGCACTGGTGCACGAGTACAAGCAATGCACGTGTGAGTACAAATATCAATAC
The DNA here is from genome assembly GCF_013339695.2 of Rhipicephalus sanguineus. Taxonomy (NCBI): domain Eukaryota; kingdom Metazoa; phylum Arthropoda; class Arachnida; order Ixodida; family Ixodidae; genus Rhipicephalus; species Rhipicephalus sanguineus. The sequence continues at coordinate 78,484,493 of NC_051184.2, read as the reverse complement.
TCTTTATTGGCAGCAAACCGGCAATCCTCTTTCAATGCATGAAATAAAATCCTAATGTTGAGACAATTATCGGAAGACCGTAGATGGTTCTCCTTCGTCTTCAGAGACAAAAAAAAACAAGAAAAACGTGTCTCGCATGTTTTCACCGTCGGTTAGCGTTTTACAAAACAATCGTAAAACATCAGCATTAGCTGCTACATTGACACGGACAGCTTCGATTCAGCACTTGCTTTCGACGAGCACGACTTAGCACCATTAAATTTTTATGTATTACAAAATACTGTGGTCAAGTTGAGGACACTAAGCAGGTGGGGTGTTACTCAAAGAAAAAACGTTGGAGCGGAAGTGGAGAGAAGCATAGGTATTCGAACACATGTAGGATCAGTGCAAGTCTACGTATAGCCAGCCAAATCTCCAACTAGCGCATGCAGTGGCGTCTTTTTAGGGGCGAAGCTCCTTATAGCGGCACCCGTTCGTCCCTCGTAGCGTAGTATGTAACCAGTCTTACGCTTTGACCTGCAAGGTGGTGCCGGTGGGAGATTTTTCCTGTGCGTTGTTGAACAATAAAAAATTCGCAGCGTTAGCTAAAAGCCGACTTCTTCTGTCTCTCATTCCCATTAGCAGCCATTCTTTACCTCCAAGGTAGTGCCTGGTGAGATTTCTCCTGCGCGTGATTAAACAATAAAAATTTTGTTCAAAACGCCGTTGATTGATGAAATAAACCAACAAAAGACGCCAGATGTTTTGTAAAAGCAAAACGAAAGAACGCCAGATGTTTCTAAAGCAAAACGAAAAGACGCCAGCTGCTTAACGAAAGACGCCAGATGTTTTCTAAGCAATGGTTTTCTAAACAATGAAAATTCACAGCGTACATGTAAAATTAAAGTGCGCTGCAAGTCGTCATAACTCATCGAACCTTTAGTATAAACGCGCCCGATCCCACGTCGGTGATGATGTACTGGGCAGAATTCACGGAAGATTCACGGTTTACCGATGAACCACCGCAGCTTCGCCCACTCATCATCATTCACTCCGTGGATATGCTGTGATTTTTTTGTGTGTGACAGCGCCATATAATGGAACGAATTTGCAAAAACTGTTCTGTCGGCATGTGTTTTGTGGGATTGCACTTGCCCTCACAATCTTTGGAACCTAATTCAGTCATATGGCAAACATACACACAAAACATTGCCGCTCGAGCACGCTAGTTGAAGATTTGGGCAACTGCACATAACTACACAACACCGGCAGAGGCAACAACGCTTCCAAATGCAATCACTGACCAAAAATAACAGATGTGCACGCCTCAGCAAAACGAATCTTCTCGTAATCCCCGGGAAACCTGCATAAATAGATGCCTTCGCGGGTATCGGAGCTTCTGCGGCACCATGCAGCAGTAGAGCGGCTACCAACCATAACTATAATTTGGCTACATGAATGAATTACAAAAAGATGCCTACAAGAAAACGGAAAGCAGCGGAGCAAACTAACCATCGTATGAAAACTAACTGCGCATCTGCGCAGTAACTGCGGCCACCGAAGAGCAGCGGCGCAGCTTTTCTGCTTCCTCACTGGTCAGACAATCCAGGGTAGAAGTCACGTGTCAGGTCGATGGCGTAACCAACTGAATGTCTGCTGAACATCATTGTATCGCCATTGCTGAACAACAAATTTAGTGCTCATATTTACTGCGCACAACACGGAATTCAAATAAAATCTTGGGATTATGTAACAAAGAGCCGTTTTTATTGTTTTTTTGGCAAGAATGATAGTGCTCGTTTTTAAATATTGCGCTTATTACGGCGCCTCTAGCGGGAAATTGTGCGTTCACGGGGGCAGGATTTCGAGGGGAGGCGCCAAGGTCTATTACATTGGTCGCGAAACTTGATAGACATCAAGATCGATAGACATCAGCGCATGCCGTACAATTGAAGGGCGCCTCGGTGAGGATGGCACAAATAACGAAAACCAAACACTCAATGAAAGTTTTTTAATGCAAAGCATTTCTTAGCGAACCTAGGGCAATTTTAGCGTTTCTATCTATGTATCTATCTATCTAGCCACCTACGGCTGGTTGTTCTTGTGATCGTCTCCTTAACTTGGTGTAGATCAAAATTGCTATAGGAGGTTTAGATGGTTTGACCAATATGACTGTCTGGTCATGACATGAATAACGTGAGAATACCGTCACGTGCGTCGCCAAATGATTTCTTCCATACACGTGTGGCAAATACCCGTACCCCACTGGCCGCGGTATGCGAGTATGCGCCCCAGTTCATTGACAGTTTATGTCTACCCAGCAACGGCGAGAACAGAAGTTGGTAATTTAAATGCGAGAGCGCAAAGAAAAATCGACTCGGCAGCGTTGACTCGACGAATGCAAAGAATAAAAGTCAGGATCCCAGCAGGAATCGAACCCAAGCATTCTGCGTGACACTCAGGTATTCGACCACAAAGCCACGCCAGGTCGAGAAACTGCTTTATAAAAAGACCCCATGCAGGTGTAATGTCGGTGCAACGTGAATGTGGTTGCAGTGGTGGCTATCTAATTTTATAAGAGATCAATAAAGGTTACATATTTACTCCTATCATACAGTCGTCAAGTCCCGTTATCGTTAACTGGGGTTTAAGCGTTGGCTGCGCTTTTACAGCAGTCTACGAAACATTACATTTGTATTCCTATGGATCAGCAAGCTATATTCAAGCATTGTTCGATCCCGGAAGAATATGCTAACGAAAGTTACGTATGATGTTGACATCATCGCACCGCAAAGGTAACTTCGTTTCAATAATACTCACATCTGGGCTGTAACGTGAGTTCCGACATGACGTACCATAAGTTGCCCTTTAAACGCCAGTGTAGTCGACGTTCCTGATAAGCACACGACAGCCACACAACTACTACACTTACAAAAACACGTCGATCCATTTCCTAACTCTTGGCTCAAAGCCAAAAAATGCAGCCCACACAATCCCTGGCCGGCTGCTTCGCATAAAACCGATTGCCATTAGGCGTGGGATGTGCGGATTATTTTTTCGAATACTGTTAGTTTGATGTATGCCAAAGTAAACTACAAACTTACTTTACGGTTTGCCTGACACAGGTCATACCCTCACTTTTTTGGTTGAGCGCCATAAACGGGGTTGTGTCCAGAGAGTCTGCTATGGGGGCTTGTATTTAGCTCGGCGCATCGCCGGGTCAACGAGGATCGCTCACATTTGCTGGGTTGTTTAGTGCGCATCTTCCGAAGGCTATTTATTTGATTATGGGTTGTTTACTGGCGTGTCACTTCAGAGAAGCTGAACTAGCTCATAGAATATGTAGATAAGGGGTTCCTTGTCTGCAGACTGCTTTCGCTGGCGCACGGCCGGCGTGCCCTCACCTTTCATGACGGGGAATGCGGCACGCTAAGCGTAAAAACGCGGTACTCTTAAGTTCTCAAAATGGTACTTTCAAGGCTGCTGTCACACTCCAGTGTCTTTTTTTGGATTGGCAACGTGTGTTTTTGAGCTATTGTGCGCATGAGCTGTTGTATCAAATTTCTTCAACTGCAAAGCATTTTGGTGTATATTGCAAGTACACGATTCGGCTAATAAAACGAGCTTGCTTACCAAGTTTTTTCTTCTTGATGCTCTTCTTCTCTCGCACACGCAAATGGCGAGCCACGAAGACGCAGTAAAATCGCGTAGTTATGAAAAGCAGGTAAAACGTCAGCAATTAAAAGTTAAATTTCGCGCCATGTAGTGCATATGCGCGACGTCGCTACCGCTTCCTGTTTTGACGTCATATATTATTTTTATTTGTTCCTTTCTGGTAGTTGTCCCCGCGAAACGTAGATCGGGACTATGGCAACGACCCGCCAACTACTTCCCAAGCGGGCTTCTGTGGAATTTTCGCTACCAGTTTACATATACTTTGGAAAGCACTGTTTTTTTTTCGTTTTTAGCAGCGGCGTGGTCTATTTTTTTTTTCGTTCTTCGGCGGTGGCTGGAACTTCAAACCTTCCGGGGTCTGCGGGAACCGAGCAGTGGTTGGGCTGAGCGGTTTATCAGGTGGAGAGGTGTATGCGCTGGTATGAGGATAGAGATGGTCTCACAAATAGAGGGGACACGATCAGTGCTCTCACCACCCGCATCTTTCAAGAACGCAGTCCTTGAAGCAAGCCAGAAAAGAAAACCCATGTCCCTTCTTCTTCTCGTTCCTTTCGTGTGCGTTTAAGCATTGCGTTTAGAACAATATGAACCCAAACCAACTTTCCCACCTATCGCTTATTCTGCAAAAAAAAAATCTCTGCGCTAGGCACGACCACGCCAACCTTCGCTTGCCTCCATTTCCCAGATAGGTTAAGGGCTCCTGAAAATCTTAACAGTGGAGCTATTTAAGCAGGCCGTAATCTGTCCAATGCGAGCAAGAAAGTGAAGTTTAACTCGCCGTGTAGATCTTAACATACAGTGAAGCTGGTTGATTTTAACGGCTTAACTTGGCGTAGAGAGAGAATGGTTCGTGGAAGAAGAAGAAGAAATGAAAAGGGACGCTATTTTCTGCTTCCCGTCGTGGGGCCACGGCTAAGCGCCCTTAGAAATGGGGAAGGGGAAGTAAAGATGATAGAAGGTAGAAATAAGGGGGGAGCAGAGTGCAAAAGTGTCTTGGGAACGAAGGCGGGAGCTCGAAGCCGAAGCGTTCGTCTAAAAAGCGGCGAGGTCCGCAGAAGCTGCAAAAAAATGAAGGCTGTGGAGCTGTTTCGGCCGGCCTAAACAGCGGAGCTGTTTAAGCTGGCCGTCATCTGTCTAATGCGAACCAAAAGTGAAGTTAAACTCGTGGAGTAAAGCTTAACAAACAGCGAAGCTTGTTGATCTTAGGGGCTTAACGTGGCGTAGACAGACGTTTTCCTTGGTGTAGACAGAGTAAAGTCGAACCACTGCCTAACACAGACCTTGCAAGAATGTCCAAGCTCCAGCGCTAGAAGCTCACGCGCAAACCTGGCTTTGGCAGCCCCGGTAAAAGCACGGGCCTTTCTTCGCTCGCCCTAGGCGCGCGCCACGGCAGGCAGACTCAGCGCGGCGGCTACGGCGCATTGCTGTAGCAACGCAGGGCATTGCTACATTGCAGGAGCTTGCGCTCAAGGTTTTTTAAATCATCCAGACTCATTGTGGCACTACACGACAAACCATGGAATCGTACGTGTGCTAGGAGACGCACGTAGTTCGCCGCAGCCGTGGTTTCAACGCCGTCAAAAAGAGCGGTGGCAAGGAACTTCGTGTAGACCACCATGAGGTGAGACTTCCGGTATGTCTCAATAATTAGGAAGCGCGTGGTGATTGGAAACGGCCTTTGACGTCAGCAGGAGAGTAAAATGCGAAAGGGATTGTTTCGTGTCGTCATCTGCTCGAGTTTCGATATTTGAAGACTATTAACATCAGTTTTCGTGTACCAATTTTCGCAATTCTTTTTCCGTTCGTCTCGGCATTCTATTACTACACGCACTCCAGCGCTAAATAAGACAGTCGCAAAAGCGTCGCAGGGCCCCATTAACGCACGTAATGTTGCATGGCAGAAGAGTAGAACCGCACCAGGTGTTGAAATATGTGAATTGCGCAACGAGTGGGTGTTTTAGCGGCTCATCCATTACAAAGCGCTCAGATATATCTAATCATTATCAGCTGCAACAGCATCAACAAAGTGAACAACTGTGTAGGACCGCGTGTTGCCTTACGGACGCGTAGTGGGCCATTCGCTGATCCACAAAAGGAATAAATATGGCGTAGTGGGCACGTAACAACCGTACTTCCAGTAGGCATTCTGAATACTTTGAAACGCCAATGTTACGCGCACTGTCATTGGTTCGCTTACGGCACGGTTGAGGCATGCTCCGAGAACCGAAGCAAGGGTAGCTATTGACGAGGCGATGCGCACGGGGCCCGATTAAGCTATCGCGTTCCACTCTTGAATGCGAAGCTCAAGCACCCTCCAAGTCTTTTTACAGCGAAAGCTGTTATGAGATCATTTCAAAGGCCGTTTTAGGGGCGAAGCTCCTTAGGATGTGGGTCGTTCCCTCCTCTGTAGTAGTAGTAGTAGTAGTAGTAGTAGCAGTATGTAGCCACCTCTAGTTTATGAGTTGCTCAATAGATGGCGCTGCTAGTATACTAGTTTTTTATTGTTAATAGATGGCGCTGTGAGTATATGGGTAAAATTGCATATAACAACACTAGATGGCGGTATGGTTTTCTTGTAGTTGATGATGACAGATGCGAGATGGCGCTGTCAGAAGCGCATCGTGAAGCTGCGCGACGCCGCCGCCAATATCCTGCCGTATGAGAGCCGGAGGTCGAAGCGGCACGGCAGCGGCTCGAGGATGCTGCCGTACGAGAGCAGGAGGCCGAAGCGTGTCGCCTGGCTGCGCAACGATGCCGCCAAGATCCCAGCGGTCGAGAACGAGAGGCCCAAGCGGCACGGCAACGGCGCGAGGACCCTGCCGTACGAGAGCGTGAGGCCGAGGCAGCACGAGAACGGCGGCAAGAGGAATATGTACACGCTTTATCTGAAGTAAACGCCGTGCATTGTTCGCGAGGCCGGAGCACTTGCACGATCGCGTCCCGTTGTCTTTCCTTGGGCATGCTGCCGACCTCGCGTCGTGGAACGCGAAGAGGAACGCTACATGCGTCGTGTCTTCCCTCTAGCCTTGCCGTTAATTCTCACAGGGCGAGCGGGGAACGCGGTCGCTCTTCGCGCGCTTTCTCTTTCGCTCAGGAGCGGACACTTTCCCTGCATTTCACCGATCACAAAGCGGTGATAATGAAGGGACCACGTAAACAAACAATACAATAAAAGTTTGATGTTTAATATATAAACGGTGTTTCACACTTGATATGATGTACTGGGAGAATTTCACGGAAGAGTTTCACGGTTTACCGATGATTTCCTCCAGAGCTTCGCCCCACTCATCATCATTCACCCCGTGGATATGCTGTGAATTTTTTTTGTTTGGCCCAATTAACGAACGAAATCACGGAAACTGGTCAATTTCCCTGATATATATTATTGTAAGGACGTATCAATTCGTCTCATGGTAGTATTAATTTTTTTGGTGCCTTCGTTATCCGTCGCCGCCGGTGTCCGTAACTGCGATCGCGTGAAAAAAGAAAAAAAAACGAAATAAGAAAAATACCCAGGAAGCTCAAGCGTTTTTCAGTGCCATACAAGTAGCACGTACTGTGCGATCATCAAGGAAGCGATGGCGTCTCAATATTACCACTCGTTGCTGATGGCGCTATACAGAAAATAGTGGCGTTTGACTACGCGTAACGACAGCATTTTTTGCGATAGAATGATTACGACTCATTTAACGACTTTCTGAAAACCTTTACCTTACTGCGCAACGACTGGCTTGCGAATCACTCGTCAGACGTCTTCATTGCGCTGGCCACATACTCAAAACAATATCTAGTCATTTCCGTGTCGTGAGAGCCGTCAGGCAGCGAAGCTGTTGACTCTTTCCTTCGGTCGCTCCAGGTCCCTCCTTTAGTTTTGCCTACTTTCATCTAAGTTGTTTATGTATTGTTTCTCCATTCACGCTAAGTCAGGTCTTTAGTTCCTGTCAACGGCCCTGGCCGGTGTTGGTTACCCTAGACGCTTCGTTATTTCTGCTGCTGTTTCTTGCCACCCCCTGCCTACCTTCTGCCCTATCAGGGGCAACAGCGCCCCTCTCAATCCACAGTTTGAATCGCCCGCCTTGCGTAAGCTTCATCACGTAACCCCCTTTCCCACTCGACTGCTCAGAGCACTTCCTCCTTCCCACTCTGGTCACGTGACCTCCTTTAGCGTGACCACACCAACGATGCGTACGGCACAGGGCGCGCAGAAATAGCTTCGCTGTAAAATGATGACCGGGGACAGGCTTTCATTGAGCACTGTGGCCGGGTGAATAAATCGTTCAATACTTACACAGGTGACAGTCGCTTATAATCCCCTTCACTGGCCTCCCCAACTTCGAGTACTATATTGGTGCAGTCGGCCTTTTCCTGAAACATAACAAAGACATCATCGCGTGCATTTGATACGCATTTCCTCGCGGAGGCTGCAGAAGGGATGTGTGATCGCCTTGAAGTTTCACATGCTATGCGACCAATCAAACCATTGCCTGCAAGAACACTAGCGCTATCTCATGACAGCCTCTCTGCTTCATTTATGTGATTTAGGGACAACGGGCTGATCATCCAAGTAATACAGGCACCGTTGTCAACACAAATGTCAGCCTCAATGAGCTCATAGCATGCTGTCCATTGGGAGCAAAGAACGACGCGTTTAAAGGAAGTTATAAAAAAAACTAGCGAATCACTTGCTTAACTTCGGACAAATGCTTTGTTTCAAAAGCACGCTCATGAAGGTTGCCGTCCTTTCCCGCAATGTTAAGGTATGGTTGCGAACTCCTGTCGGCTACTGTGTTGTGTGTATTATCCAGCCACGTCAAACTGGCGAGGCAATGGCGGCAGTGGCGCAAAAAGCGCATTTTAATACGCGTCACCGTTCAGCGCTGGGAATGGCTTTCACAATGCTTATAGCTGCGCGCTTTTTCTTTGTCCCCCTTGTCGCACCAACCTAATCCTTAGGTTGCGTTTATTAACATGTCCATCATGCTACGCGTATCGAAGCTCTTACATATTTCGATGCCACGAAAAAACGCGGCGTTAATGAAATTTCGATGAAGTTGTGGTCACTGACAATATTAAGGTGACATACACGTGAGAGACGTTTCGGGACCACTACGGGTTCCTTGATAACACAAAGCAGAAGTAGCCATCAGTCCGTTTTTTATACTAATAATATCTGGGGTTTAACGTCCCAAAACCACGATATGATTATGAGAGACGCCGTAGTGGAGGGCTCCGGAAATTTTGACCACCTGGGGTTCTTTAACGTGCACCTAAATCTAAGTACACAGGCCTCAAACATTTTCGCCTCGTTTTTTATACTAAAATATGAAGTAGTGACCAGCTGTATCTGCATCCACATTTCCATCAGTCGTGTTGATAAGGTCGTGCGTCGAGTGAATAAATAATGATTCCAAAAGTAGTCTTGTTCACGAATTCTCCCTAACAACTGTAGTAGGGTTAATAAAATCGGTGCGGTGATTGTGCTTAGCGTATTCGGCAAGAACATTAGATGAAAGAGCGTATGCTTGGGCATTTTGGTAACTCATGTCTCACTTTTTGCGCGCACGAATGAACAAGGACGAAACGCGACGTGGACACAGCGCTGCGTCCGCGCCGCTTTTCGTCCTTGTTCATTTGTGCGCTCAAAA
>NC_051184.2:78156804-78175094 GCF_013339695.2 Rhipicephalus sanguineus | reverse complement strand
TTCATATTCTGGGTTCGTGAGAGTTTAGCGCAGTGGGTCATGAACTCGGCTTTCAAGCGCTGCGCTTTAAGTACGAAACCCGGCACCATAAAAAAAAATTACCTTCGTTTTGTACATTTTATTGATGACAGCGAGTCTTAAGTGAAAATGGGACGGATGGACGGACAGACGCACATTGTTGTCTCCTTCAAATTGCCACAGATATGCCTATGCAGCCAGTCACACGTTACGTTTGGAATTTGCAGTGGTAATCCGCAGCCTTTTTATATACGCCGTTTAACGGAAAGAGCCCCGCCGTGAAATCGAACACTTCGGAAACACGCGGGAGGACAACACTTGCCATTATACTGTTGTGAAGTGATGTTCGTGTCGGAGCCTCCACTCTGATACTCTGAGTGTGCGCGCACAATATACACACTACGATGACGCAGGAGGTGTTGTCATGCGTTGGCAACTGCGCACTCTGGATGCTCATTTATAGAAATCAATTGCCTCAACATAGATATTTATTCTGTAGCTTTTAAATGATTTCCGACATTAAATATATAAAGCGATTCAGCGGGCATCCGTTAAAAAGTAAAAAAGAAGAGCCATGAAAGTCAGGCAGTAAAGTGTGCATCAAACACTGTGCTAGTCAAGCGGCTCATGAAAAGTTTAAAATTGTTGATCATCTTTAATGAGTTCCGCACAATAAGGATTATGTGTCTTCACGACAGACCTGGCACACGCTTTGGTCATGCAGTGGCATGGACAGACTACTGGTGGGTACTTCACCAAGAGGTGCAGACGCCTCATACCGACTTATTATTATTAAACCGAGTAATTTCCATGCACAGAATAGCATAGCAAGAGGTTTGAATAGGGAAGTCAGTGTGAGGAGGACAGAAGGAATGAGGGGAAAGAGTGAGGTATAGTATAGCCTTGTATAGTATAGCATCGCCCCACGCTTCGTATGATTTATTTGCGAGTGAAAGAGTGCGATGGCAGCCCACTGTCGCGGCCCAAGCCTACAATTAAAGCGCTTGCTGCCCTCGTAAGCAAATGCATGCAACAGGTCACGAAGGTTTGGGGTTACATGGGTTCTGCAGGAACTACGCACTTTGATGGGCGCGGTGCGTTCGCGCCCGACCTCTCTCGACATCTCATACTTTAGTACGTAAGGTATTCTAACCCTATTGTTTGCGTTCAAGATACAGAGAGCACGAGAGTCATTTCGCTCGCTGCAATGGCTGGGTTTCCTTCATTCAGGCTTTCGTTGAGCTATACCAGGTCAGCTGCTAGCAAAGTTAGCTGCTAACCTCACTTCGTATCTACGAACTTCCCTATCTGTTGCTATAATATTAATCGTTTGGCCTTTACGGGCAAATCATTACTTTCATTCGTATCGCCGGCATCATGCATTCACATGGCTCACATAAACTCACTTTCTGTAAGCGCGGGTGTATGGTCCTGCTAACTCTTCATTACGTTAGCTTTATATTGTTTAAGCTACAGCCTTAGATTTGAAAGTTAGTATTAGGCTGACGCTGTGATCGTCAAATGATTGCTTTGACTGGATACTGCCCTAAATTATATTGCCGCGAGTCTTATATTTCATGAATTGAAGCTTCACCCACAAAGACTGTGGGCAACGCGCTGCGCAGGCATCGCCGTGATGTGTAGGAAGCTTCACGATTGTTTTGGAACAATCCGTAAGATTGCGCGCCGCACGAGAATGTTCCAGCTTTGTCGAGAGATAACGCCGCCAACAGCGATATCGCTGGAAAGTTCGATAGCGCCTGTATAAAAGCCGACGCGCTTGACTGCTTGTCAGTTGATCGACGGTCGACGCTCTGTCCGCCGCTATCAGTGTGTTGCTGTAGATTGACTTACAGTTTCCCGGCCACAAGTTCGGCCAAATAAACAGTTTCATCTCGAACGTGCTGACTACTGTCTTCGTCGTCACGACCACGTGACATCTGGTGGAGATGCTGCTTCATGATCCGGACGCCACCGCGGGACGCTGACCCACGCCCAAGCCGAGAAGAAGACGACGCTAAGGACAACCCGGATCCTCGAACCAGCCGCCGGCAGAAGGGACTACAACCAGAGTACGGGCTCCTTCCCGAAAACACCAGGCAGCCGAAGACCGTCACATCGACCGCCGAGACGATGACAGACCCCCTGCCACCTACAACGGTAGTGATGCAACAGCCAAGGGAGCCACCGACTTTCCGTGGATCGTCGTTTGAAGACCCGGAGAGCTGGCTGGAGACGTACGAGCGAGTCGCCGCCTTCAACCACTGGGACACTGAAGAGAAGCTGCGCCACGTCTACTTCTACTTAGAAGACGCCGCGAAGACGTGGTTCGAAAACCATGAATCGAGCCTTCAATCCTGGGACCTCTTTCGGACGACGTTCCCCAATACCTTCGCGAGCATCGTCCGCAAGGAAAAGGCCGCTGCTTTGCTGGAGACAAGAGCACAGCTACCGAATGAGACGGTCACCATCTACACGGAAGAGATGACGCGACTTTTCCGCCTGGCTGATGCTGCCATGCCTGAGGAAAAAAAGGTCCGCTTCCTTATGCGGGGAGTGAAACAAGACCTCTTTGCAGGATTGGTGCGAAACCCACCGAAAACTGTCATCGAATTCCTAAATGAGGCTACAACAATTGAAAAATCTCTCGAGATTAGGACGAAGCAATACAACCGCAAAACCCTGTCGACAGGCTACACCGAAGCGCACTCGCTAGGCACCGACGACCTACGGGAAACCATCAGAGCGATAGTGCGGGAGGAGCTGCGCAAGCTGTTGCCTTCAGCGCAGCCTCAAGTGGATTCGATCGCCGACATGGTCCGCGAGGAAATCCAGCAGTCGCTGGGCACCCCCGATGCAGCGCAGCCGCAGCTGCAAGCAATGAACTATGCTGCAGCAGCCCGACGCAACGCCTCCGCTCCTCGTCCACGTCAAGACGCCGCGCCGCCGCAGCAGTTCGGCCGCCAGACGCCGCCGCCGCCACCACCACCAACGCCCTACCGTCCTCCTGTCGCCCAGCGCTATGCCCCGCGCTACGCCCCAAGGAAAACCGACGTTTGGCGCGCCCCTGACAACCGCCCACTCTGCTACCACTGCGGGGAGGCCGGCCATACCTACCGCCGCTGCCAGTACCGTCAGATGGGGCTACGCGGATTCGCCGTCAACGCGCCGCGCCCGCAACCAGGCGAACGGCCTCGCGACATCGACGACTACCTCACCGGAACACAGTGGCAAGAACGACGACCTTCCCGCTCGCCGTCGCCCGGCCGCTACATGTCACCGCACCGCCGGCAGTACACTGGCCCAAACCGGGGCCGGTCGCCTAGCCCGTATCCGGAAAACTAAGGGCAGCAACCGATGGAGGTGCGGTTGCTGCACGACGAAATGCCGAAGATCCTCCGCGGCCGACGACGACGACAACGCGAGGAGACCTGCAGAACACGACGCGAAGCAGACGAAGTCCTGCCGATGAAACCTCGCGGACCGAAGTAGACCTGACGACGCAACGGGGAAGCAGCGGAACAAACCAACGTAGCCGTGACCCCACGCCACGACCTAACTGCAACGCGAGACGACGAACTAGCGACCTCGACGTTCTGATCGACGGCCACAGCGTCACAGCTCTCGTCGACACCGGAGCCGACTATTCTGTCTTCAGTGGACCGTTCGCCACCAAGCTGAAGAAAGTAAAGACCGCTTGGAGTGGACCCGAAATCCGGACAGCTCGAGGCCACCTGATAACGCCGATTGGTGTCTGCACGGCGAGAGTCACCATCAATAACCGGACTTATCCTGCGAGCTTTGTAATCCTACAAAATTGCTCTAGGGATGTGATACTTGGAATGGACTTTCTAAGTGACCACGGCGCCGTCATCGACCTGAGATCTGAGTCCGTAACGCTAACCTCAGACAAAGCGCTCCAGCCCCACGCGACGCCAGGGAACCATGCATTGAATGTGATAGAAGAGCAGGTGACCGTTCCGCCCCGCTCCAGCGTCATTATTTCCGTCGGCACCGAAAAACCTGCGAACCTTGAAGGCGTCATCGAGGGCGATCAGCAACTACTCCTGAACCGTCAAATTTGCGTCGCAAGAGGTATAGCCGAACTGCGTGACGGTAAAGCAAAGGTAGTGCTGACAAACTTCAGCCACGAATATAGGCACCTCAACATTGGTACGACGGTTGCCTACATCGACGAATGTGTAGCCGCCAGCGATGCTTTCACCCTCTTCGATGCTGCCGAACCTGCTTCGATGAATAGAGGTCCCGAACCGGATTTTGACGTCAACCCGAGCCTTCCGAAGGTCAAGCAAGACCAGCTCAAAACCCTGCTCCTGCAATACAAGGACTGTTTCTCGTCGTCATCGCGGGTCCGACAAACGACCCTTGTTAAGCACCGCATTATAACAGAAGAAAATTCTCGACCACTCCGTCAGAGCCCCTACAGAGTTTCGACTCGAGAGCGCGACGCGATAAAGAAACAAGTCGACGAGATGCTACGCGACAACATCATCCAGCCGTCCAAGAGTCCGTGGGCGTCACCCGTGGTGTTAGTGAGGAAGAAGGACGGGACACTGCGCTTCTGCGTTGATTATCGGCGCCTGAACAAAATCACGAAGAAGGACGTGTACCCCCTCCCACGGATAGACGACACCCTGGATCGACTTCACAACGCGACGTACTTTTCATCGATGGACCTCAAGACCGGCTATTGGCAGATCGAAGTAGACGAGAGAGACCGAGAAAAGACCGCTTTTATAACACCCGACGGCCTCTTTGAGTTTAAGGTCATGCCTTTCGGCCTTTGCTCGGCACCTGCGACGTTCCAGCGCGTCATGGACACTGTACTGGCCGGATTGAAGTGGCAGACGTGCCTTGTGTATTTGGACGACGTCGTCGTGTTTCCTCGACCTTCGACGAGCATCTCCGGCGGCTCGAGGCAGTACTTCAAGCAATCAAGGCCTCTGGACTGACCCTGAAGCCAGAAAAGTGCCGATTCGCGTACAGCGAGCTCTTGTTTCTGGGCCATGTGATCAGCAAGTCTGGAGTGCGCCCAGACCCGCGGAAAACAGCGGCCATCGCCGACTTCGCGCCTCCCACCGACAGAAGGCCGTGCGCCGATTTCTCGGCTTATGCGCCTATTACAGACGCTTCGTCAAAAACTTTTCACGCATCGCCGAACCACTGACGCTTCTCACGAAGACTAACGTGGAATTCAGGTGGGAAACGGAGCAAGTGGAAGCATTTGAGGAACTTAAACGACGCCTGCAGACGCCACCCATACTTGCACATTTCGACGATTGCGCCGACACTGAAATACACACCGACGCTAGCAGCGTAGGACTCGGTGCCGTCCTTGTGCAAAAGACTGACGGGCTTGAAAGGGTTATCAGTTATGCTAGCCGGTCACTATCCAAGGCAGAAGCCAACTATTCCACAACAGAAAGGGAATGCCTTGCCATCATCTGGGCTATGTCAAAGTTTCGCCCCTACCTCGATGGCAGGCCCTTCAAAGTTGTCAGTGATCATCACGCCTTATGCTGGCTAGCTAACTTGAAGGACCCTTCAGGTCGTCTCGCACGATGGAGTTTGAGGCTTCAGAATTCGACATTACCGTCGTGTACAAGTCCGGACGAAAACACTCTGACGCCGACTGCCTCTCTCGTGCCCCCGTCGACGCGCCGCCGCAAGACGACGACGATGACTGCTTCCTCGGAACTATAAGTGCCGACGACTTCGCCGAAAGGCAACGAGCCGACGCGGAACTGGGGGGCCTTATGGAGTACCTCGAGTTCAAGACCGCCGTTGTTCCGAAGGTATTCAAGCGAGGACTGTCGTCGTTTTTCTTACGGAACGGCGTTCTCCTGAAAAAGAACTTCTCGCCACTTCGAACGGACTACCTTCTTGTCGTGCCCTCATCATTGCGACCAGAAATCCTCCAGGCCCTACACGACGACCCGACGGCTGGACACCTCGGTGTTTCCCGCATCCTCGCCAGAATACAGGAAAAGTACTACTGGCCACGCCTTGCTGCCGACGTCGCCCACTACGTCAAGACTTGCCGAGATTGCCAGCGACGGAAGACACCGCCGACTAGGCCAGCGGGACTTCTGCAGCCAATCGAACCACCTCACCGGCCGTTCCAGC
The DNA here is from genome assembly GCF_013339695.2 of Rhipicephalus sanguineus. Taxonomy (NCBI): domain Eukaryota; kingdom Metazoa; phylum Arthropoda; class Arachnida; order Ixodida; family Ixodidae; genus Rhipicephalus; species Rhipicephalus sanguineus. The sequence continues at coordinate 78,168,929 of NC_051184.2, read as the reverse complement.
AAATCGGGATGGACCTACTGGGGCCGTTCCCGACGTCGACTTCCGGCAACAAGTGGATCGTCGTAGCGACTGACTACCTCACCGTTACGCGGAGACGAAGGCCTTGCCCAAAGGCAGTGCCGCCGAGGTAGCCAAGTTCTTCGTGGAGAACATCGTTTTGCGTCATGGCGCCCCAGAGGTCCTTATCACAGACAGAGGTGCCGCCTTTACTGCGGACCTAACTCAGGCGATCTTCAAGTACAGCGAGACGAGCCACCGCCGCACCACCGCCTACCACCCGCAGACCAATGGCCTCACCGAGCGTCTAAATAAGACCATCGCCGACATGCTCGCCATGTACGTCGACGTTGAGCACAAGACGTGGGACGCCGTCCTTCCGTACGTGACCTTCGCTTACAACACGGCCGTCCAAGAAACGACGCAGATGACGCCGTACAAGTTGGTCTACGGAAGGAGCCCGGCAACTACGCTCGACGCCATGCTACCCAACGTCACCGACGAAGAAAATGTCGACGCCGCCGCTTACTTACAACGTGCCGAAGAAGCTCGACAGCTGGCCCGCTTGCGCATCAAGACCCAGCAGCACACCGACAGCCGTCGCTACAATCTTCGACGACGCTTCGTCGACTACAAGCCCGGCGACCGTGTCTGGGTCTGGACGCCAATACGACGACGCGGAATGAGCGAGAAGCTTCTTCGACGATACTTCGGACCGTACAGGGTACTTCGACGTCTCGGCGCACTCGACTACGAGGTTGTCCCCGACGGCATCACGAACTCTCAGAGGCGCCGAGCTCGACTCGAGGTCGTGCATGTGGTGCGCCTTAAACCGTACTATGCTCGTTAACGCACCTGAAGACTCTAATGTTTGCTTTCTTTATTAGTTTTCTTTAGTATTGCATGTATTCATGTTCTGTTTTTAAGCAATCGGGACGATCCTTTTTCAGAGGGGGGCATTGCCGCGAGTCTTATATTTCATGAATTGAAGCTTCACCCACAAAGACTGTGGGCAACGCGCTGCGCAGGCATCGCCGTGATCTGTAGGAAGCTTCACGATTGTTTTTGGAACAATCCGTAAGATTGCGCGCCGCACGAGAATGTTCCAGCTTTGTCGAGAGATAACGCCGCCAACAGCGATATCGCTGGAAAGTTCGATAGCGCCTGTATAAAAGCCGACGCGCTTGACTGCTGATAGCGGCGGACTGCTGTCCGCCGCTATCAGTGTGTTGCTGTAGATTGACTTACAGTTTCCCGGCCACAAGTTCGGCCAAATAAACCGTTTCATCTCGAACGTGCTGACTACTGTCTTCGTCGTCACGACCACGTGACAATATATTGAGCACTACTGACCTGACTCACAGGGGCCCTTTATGAATTCGCCTAAAATGACTGGAAGGCGAAGTCCATCGAGTCATCACAGTCGAATGCTTTTTGCGGCTAGCGGAATTTTAGGAGCTGGTTCGCCAGGTTCTTAAGCTGGGGCAATGTCCCGCGTCGTACGCGGAACCTTTGTTCCATAGGCGACCGCTACAGGCGCAGCTCGCGTGAAAGAGAAGTCTTCTTCCTCTTCTTCTTCGAGCGTCTTGATGATTATATTAACGCAGGCAAGACCACAAATGCATCGGCAAGTGTAGCATGCGCACGCTCGCGCGAAAGAGAAGTCATCTTCCTCTTGCTCTTCGAGCGCCTTGATGATGACATTAACGCCGACAAAACCACATATAGCATAGCCAGCTGTAGCATGTGCACGCTCGCGCGAAAGAAAAGTCTTCTACCTCTTGTTCTTCGAGCGCCTTGATGATGACATTAACGCAGGCAAAACCACATTTCCTCGATTTCCTCGACCACACGTTCGGCCACAGCTGCAAGGTCTGCGACCGCTTGGGGTTCGACAACAACCTGCCCACAATCGCTATAATAACAACGGGGGACGTCTTTATATGACAGTAGAGGAATTGTACGGGGCATTCACGGCTTACCCGATTACCTCCGAGCCAGCTCCTCAATCATCATTCACTTCGTGGATATGGCGTGATTTCTTCACTGCCTCCGGCATCTGAGACACTACAAGCCTTCTGCGCCTCACCTGCCTTCTGGATTGGCCCAGATCCAGAAGGCAGGTGAGGTGCAGGTGAGGTTTTTTTAGCAGAGGAGCTGTTTGAGCGTGGCAAAAGTCTGCGTGGCGTTCGCGAGTATGCGCCTCTGAAATGACGTGTGTGTTAAGCAGCTCCTAGCAAGGCGTAGCCATGCACAGAACAGTATAACAAGGGTATGGAACAGGGAAGTGAGTGTGATGAGGAGAGAAAGAATGATGGAGAGAGTGAGGTACAGTATAGCCTAAAAAGGGGGCGCGAAAGGAAAGTGGGGGTAAGGAGGAGGGAAAGGAGGAGGGGATAGGGTAAAGTATAGTAGTATGGTTCTGCAAGAGGATGAGTAATGGAAGCGAGGAAGAGGGAAAGAGGCAGGTAAGGCCACGAGCACCTCTGTTGCCTCAGTCTTTGCACCACTAGGGGGTAGCTGCCCTAAATCTTCTCCTGGCACTGGCGTCTGCTCGCTTTACTCGTCATCGGGGCAAATTATGTAAGCGTTGGCCCAATGCCTGCACGCAGACACCCACGGCCACACCGAGCATACGACGCGGTGCGGATGAATACATCGATAGGGATTTTCTCTCTTATTCGTTAAGCCGCCCCGTAGGCTTTATAAGGCTGGGACCAGCTTGTGAGATGGAGTATAGTTGAGAGTGCCATGCACTCTCCTCTGTCAGACAGAAAATGGGGACGGGGGTATGCGTCGAAGTGCTGTGCACCAACTACGAGCAACGGTAGAGGGCGCTGCATTCAGCTGTCCCTAGCGCGTAAATCGGAAGACTTCGCGTTCCAAGCGTACGAGGCACTGCCAATGGAGCCAAGTATTCGTAGCAACTGTACACCTCTGATATCTCAGACAACCGCGACATTTTCTCTGGTTACAGGTCGGATTTGTGTTTTTATGCTTAACTGGAGTTACGAGAAAGAATGACTTAAAATTCCGAGAACAACAGTTCAATATGGTTCTGCATATTCTTTAAGCTAAAATCCTACAAATCAAGGTTAATACATGAGCATGACACTACACTCTTGAAACGATTGCTCTGAATGTGGGCCACTTGGCTTTAACCAAGGAACGAAGTGTTAATTTTAAGGGCTGGTTTTTTGTTTGTTATACGCATTATTAATGAGCACTAACATACAATAATGCCAAGGAAAGCATAGGGGATGTCATTAGTAGTAAATGTAAAGTAAATGTGAATAACGCGTCCGATGCTCCACCATCTGAGCATATATACCCTATATAGTGGACGGGGGGTGGCCGCCGCGGTAACTCAGTTGGTAGATCATCAGACGTGTTATTCGCAGGTCGCAGGTTCAGTCCCTGTTCGCGGCAAGTTATCTTTTCGTCCACTTTTCTTTCTTCACATTTACCTTACATTTACTACTAATAACATCCCCTATACTTTCATTGGCCTTATTGTCTCTTACTTCTCATTTATATTGGCTTTAACCAGGCACTCGTAATTGTCTGTGACAAAAAGTCCGCGCATATTTTCTTTTCGGAATTCAGCGTCGAGTTCTATTGCGGCGAAGTGAGTAGTCGTGTTATACCCTGACCACATCCACGGGAACTGGAGCTGGCTGTTTGATTAAAATGTGATTCGTCCTCCTTTCCCTGGAATTACGTCTTTCAAATTCTTTCTAGCGTTTGTCAGCGTTTGTATTGGCCAAAGAGAGGCTCTACCATGGTCATCGAAAGGCGCATTTGGTATTGAGTTTTGGCGAAGTTGTAATTTATATGAGATATGCAATGCGTGATGTCGACATTACGTGTTTTTCTACACAGGGTTTTTATACGGCAGTTATCAAATATTTATGTAGAGCCTTCGTAGCAAGTGTTCTCCTTTTACATATTTATTGCGACAGTAATCACATGAACACACCAGACGCATTTTTGTCGTCCCCGTTGTCGTCGCCGTCACCGTGAGGTTCTGTATAAAGTTCGAGGATGATAACGTCACCCTCGCGTCGCTTGTTTTATGTGCAAGTGAAAGAGTGCCATGGCAGCCCACAATCGCGACCCAAGCGCACAGATGAGGCGCCGGCTTCACTCCGTTGCGCATACAAAAAGTCACGAGGGTTGGGGCTACATGCCTTCTGCAGAAACTGCACACTTTGACAGGTCGGGCGCGGTCGCGCTCTACCTTTCTCGACATGGATCAGCAGACGGCTCATGCTTTAGTACGTTAAGTGTTCTAACTCTTTCGTTTGCGTTCAAAATACAGAGTGCACGAAAGTCATTTCGCTCGCCGGAGCGGCCACGTTTCCTTCAGTCAGGGTTTTGTTGAGTTACGCCAAGTAGCTGCTAAAGGAATCAGCTGCTAACCTCACTTCGTATACCTTTCCTATACGTTGCTGTCACATTCATCGTTTGGCCCTTACGGTAAAATTATTCTAAGGTTCGTATCGCCGTCATCATGTATACAAATGGTTCGCATATGCTCACTTTCCGTAAGCGCGGGCCTATAGCTCTACCAAAGGTTACTTTCGTTAGCATTCTTCACGGAAGTGTTCTCATGAACATTTTACAGTAGCAATTTGTTTAAAAAATGTGGTGGTAATCTTACACTCTGCGCGACACCATCGGATCTTTGGATTTCGGAATTCAATTTTTTGCATGTCTTCTAAAACGGCTGCACTTGGAAAACGAGATCGAATGCTGCGTTTTCATTAATGTTATGCACACTTCGAGTAGTACTGGCAAAATAGCATGTTATATGATCCACCGGTAAGCTAACTAGTCCTGGTAATTTTCAAGCGTTTATGTTATCCAGTGTCGACTAATTTTCTTGGACAGTGATTTGTTGTTCTAGGACTACTTTTGCTTAAAATTACGTGTGATTTCTATGTACTTCTTAATTTTCTCAGAAGTGGCAACCTATATTTAATTTCAAAGAAAAATTACATAAATTCGGAACTTTATGTGAGAGTAAGCAAAAGTTAACGGTGACACCTTTTTGTCAACAAAAAAAAAACACAGCGGCTCCGGCCGCAGGGACTCCTGAGACGCTTATCGAACAGTGTGACGTCATCTTCTATATGCCGCCTCGACTGCGACAGCAGCTCTGTTGAAGCGTGGTCTCCGCGATTAGCTTCGGTGAAGGCGCGTAGCCGGAACTAGTCACGGAGGCCACGGTTGAAGATAGGAGAAACGCTTGTTCGCTTGTTTGTTGCTATGGCGAATATCGTAATCAAGTTGCAGAAGTTTCAGCGCCTCTATACACACTTCACACTCCTGTACGTAAACAACACTCTCGCAGTTAGTTTGGATAAGTAAGTGGCGGGAACCTTCCATCGGAGTGCAGCGCGACTCCGCCAACGGAACCGAAGATGACGTAGTTCCGGTTAGTTCATTTTTACGCCTAGACATTCGGCGCGCTCGCGTGCGCTCAGCAAGACAAACTTTTCGTTCGGGTATCCTAAAGCTCCTGCTGCCACAACCGCGGAAAAAATTATGACATCGTCGACAATGATGTCGGTCCTTGTGAACCACGATGTTTTACCCAATTCTAAAAACACTTCAGCTTCTGTTTAACACTATGCGTTATTTGGGCAATTTCTAGAAGCTGATGTGCCCTGCAGTTTTTTGAGGGGCTGGTCTCTTTGGTAGACGCAATCGAATCAATCCAACAGACATTTAGGCCAAGGAAAGGATAGAGGACATTCATTGCTGTCTTTGAAGCGCAATGTTTTAATTATGACATAAATTGGTATGATATAATGCAGACGAAAAATCACTCTTTTTATCGGTGGAATCCGAGCCCATAAGCTTCAATAAGCACGTATGATACTACTACTAAATACAAAACTACTATATCAATTTTTAATAAGCAACTATTCATTAGCTCGGCTAAGATTGCGTGAATACGCCTTCACTATCTTTAACGAAGAACTCCGTTTCCTCTATGCAGCTCCGCCTGGTAATGCCTGCGCTGTTTGCTTTGTTTTATTTTATTGTACAATTGTGTGTGATTCTGGTTGAAATAAATTATTGTTGAAGGTCATCGCGTGCGTGCACCGTTCCTAGTTGTTTTTCAACATCTTCAGAAGTCTCCGCGCTAAACACTACGGATATGTCTTGGCCTGAACAGTTTACTTCCTAGTTTAACTTGTTTTATGAATGAATTACTCGTTGGCGATGCGTCAGATAAATTTACGCTCGTGTTTCTCATTAGATCGGTCTAGACGCGCTTCACGATTTGTATGGACAATGATTTACAAGACTACGACATAAAGAATACCGTGGGGGCGTGCTGAGCTGCCCTAAACCCTTCTTTCTGTAGATGGACTAGAGACGCCTCTAGCATATACTACTTGGGCATTAGCACAAGCTTTAGTGTGCACAGAACAAAATGGTGAAGCATTTAGTTTAGAGCGTCGTGCATTCTGCTATGGGATAGTTGTCTGCGGGTGTGCAACATCTTAGAGAAATCAAAGTGCGGCTTACTACACTGTAGAAGAACGACACGCAGCTGTCTCTAACAGACTGGTATGCGCCATTAGTGTTCTGCTTGCACACCTCTCAATGGAGCCGGTTATTGGTAGGCAGTGCTTATCTGCTGTCTGAAAAGAGCCTCCACGTTTTGCACGGGGTCGACAGAAGATTTTATTCTTTATATTTAATTTGCATTACGATGGTATCAGCGCATAAAGCCTCAGCCTACCAGTCTTTCATGTTTCTATATATTCTTTAAGCTACAGCCTAACGTTTCAAAGTTAGATAAGGCTGACGCTCTGCTCTTCAAATGATTGCTCCGAGAGGATTCTGCCCGAAATTATATATTGAGCAGTATTCACCTGGCGCTAAACCTCACCGGGGCCGTTCATGCATTCGCCTAAAATGACTGCAAGGCGAAATCCATCCAGCCATTTTGGGTGAATGCTTTTAAATGCGGAGCATTTCTTAGTCGCACCTGCGGCGTCGACGGCGCCGTCCACACCCCCACTGCGCATGCTCGGCTCGTCTCGTGCCGGCAGCAAGCCTCTCCTCTCTCTGCCTCCTCCTCTCTCTCGAACGCGGGCGGTGTGTATATAAGCGGCGGAGCGCGCGTTCGGAATTCAGTCAATGGCGTCTTTACTTGGCTTTCGCTTGACTTGACGCTTTGCTTGACTCGAGTAGATGCGATGGAAGCAACAGTACCTTCAATCAGCGTCCCACCACTCGTTGAAGGCAACGTTACCCCACCCTCACCGTCGTCGGCGTCAACAACAGCAAGCAACGCAGAAGACAAGGCTCCGAAGCGAGGAGCATACGACGCTGAACGCAAGCGTTTGAAGCGAGCTGCGGACCCGGAACTTCGTGCACGCTGGAGCCGTTCAAGTCGCACTTGGTGTGCGCATCGTGTAACAATTAAGCATTGCGAAACCATACCCAATTACGCAAACATTAACGCGATACCCCCACCACTCTGCGACGCATTTACTCGAGTTCCCCCCTTGGGAAGATGCGGGCGATTTTTTGCGCCTAGCGGAATTTAAGGGGCGAAGCACCTTAAGGTTGAGGCATCTTCCGTGAACAAAGAGGTGGCAGCGTGTCTCACGTTTGCGTGGAGTCTGCTACGGGCGCTGCGGTGCACAAGGGTGTATCCTAATTGTGTCAGAGCAATATAAAACACCTAGAAGCATATGCCCTTTATACAAGTCGGTGATTTCAACGCGAAATTATAGACCTTAGGACCTAGCTTTGTCGTCGCGCTCACTGTCCGCTGTCATGGTGGTTAAAAAACCGTTGCTATAGTCCAAACATATGTGTGTATGTGAATCAAAAAAAGGTTTACAATAAAGGAACAACAATAGTAATTTTAACATAGCAATATCAAACACCTACATGTACAAACCCTTTATGCTAGTCGGCGACTTAAACGTAGAATTTATGGACCTCAGGACCAAGCTTTGTCATCGGCTCTTGATGTCACTTTAAATACGCGAGAGGACGCTGCGGTGCAAATGCGTATGTAAGCGCGTTCCAGACCACACATTCTCTTTCTGCCATGGATGAAAACGAACGTAAGGCGCGGCTCAGCGGGGACGCCGGCGGTAAGCTACTACTCCGGAGGCGAGGGCGCGGGAAGCGGCGGCAAATCAGCAAAAACGACAAACGGGAGATTCACGGGGACCGAACAATCCCCAGAGCTTCGCCCACTCATCATCACTCACTTCGTCGATGTGCGTGGATTTTTTCACTGCCTCCGGGATCAGAGGCATTACATGCTTTCTGCTCCTTATCTGTCTCATGGATCGGCCCAACTATTGCCAAGCCACGATGCCATGTGACCAAGTCACCATGTGACGTCAGATAGCGTGACGCCGCAGTGATATCACTATGACGTCACGATGATTTCAGATATTTGCCACCTGTGACGTCACGGTGAAGTCATACGGTTACGTCATCTCACGACTTATTTATATCACCCGTGTTGGCCCCGGCAGTCACTTATTGCGTTTGATAAGACATCTGAGGCTTTCGCCTTTATAACTGCGGTGAATGAAACTCCTGGCCAAATTTTCTATGGGACACGCCCAAGTGATACTTAAGCACACAGTGTGATTAGGCCGTTTTAGTTTGGCATCCCCAGCAGGTATGCGGACGCCAAACTCATGAAATCTGCGTCCGCAGCAGGTCTGCGGAGGCAAGCTGTCCGGCATTTCTAATGGCAGCCTGTGTCCGCAGATTTCATGGGGGCGCCAAACTAAGGCTCTCTATCGTGGGCAACTTCATGGTTGCAGCGTTCACGGGAACGTCGTTATCGGCCTGCATGATCAGGGCGTAGTTAACCTTCTTTGTAATAGAGTGCGTCAACATCTGAAAAAGCCCAAGCCTGGGACATCCAGGGATCCCTGAAACTCATGTTTGATCTTAGATATTAGCAAACTCGGAAATTCCCTTATGTCAACAATCCATCGTGTCGGCTTACAGGTTCAGCAAGAGAGGGCTTTCATTCGGCCGCCACGAAATGCTTAAAATAATGCATCAATGAAAGCATACACACCTAACATTCGTGCTGTATCGCTGATGCAACGCGTTCATATGTTTCAGATATATTTATATTCTGGAGTTTTGTAATTTTAGCGCTGTGGGTCAGCTACTGGATTTCCAAGCGCTGGGCTTTAGGTTCGAGACCTGGCACCATCAAAAGAATTAGTTTCGCATTGTACATTTTATTTCCTGATAGCGACTCTTCCAATGTTACATAGGGATGGATGGACGAATGGCCGCACAATGTTTTCTCCTTCAAATCGCCACAGTGGGCCTACGCATTTGAAAGCACGCTTTTGTGATGTTTGTCGTGTTCCAGCAGCGATGTCTTGATTATAAGTGGTGTACGTAGAGTTTGGTATTAGGACCACGGTATAGAGCAATGATGGCGCAGCCAGTCACACACTACGACCGGAATAAGCAGTGGTAATCCGCAGCCTTTTTATATACTTTGTTTACCGCAAAGAGCCCCGCCGTGACATCGAACGCTTCAGAAACACGCAGGGGGCAACACTTGCCATTTTACTGTTGTGACGTGCTGTTCGTGTTGGAGCCGCCACTGTGATACACTGAGTGCGCGCGCACAATGACTGAGTGCGCGCACCACGATGACGCAGAAGATGCTGTCATGCGCAGGCAACTGCGCACGCTGGAGACTCATTCATAGGCATCTATTTCCTTCAACACGGGTATCTTTGCTGTAGGTTTAAAATGATTTCCAACAATAAACATAAAAAGCGATTCAGCGGGCATTTGCTAAAAATGAGGAAAAGAAGGGCAATGCAGATGAAAGTGAGTTAATACAGTGTTCAGCAAACGGTGCGTCCATTAAGCGGATCATGAAAAGCTTAAAATTGTTGATAATCTGTATTGAGTTTCTAACGATAACGATTATGTGCCTTCACGACAGGCCTGGCACACGCTTTGGCCATGCAGTGGCATGAATACACTAATGGTGAGTACTTCACCAAGAGGTACAGACGTCACATACCGACTTGTCATCTTTAAACCGAGTATTTCAGTAAAAACAAATGGAGAAAAAATTGAAATAACAATTATTTACCGATTCTATATTCACCGCAGCACTGGACTTCTATCGATAACTAGCACTTTTCCACATTCGTGACACATCCAGTTCTTTTTCGCGCAGTACAGCGAAATTCGGGAATGCTGTAAAATGAACTTGTTGTAATGTATCATTCCTAGGCGTGCGCAGTGTTCTGCTAAGGAGGAGCCATGTTTCAACGCAGCCCCCACCCTTATTTGTCGAGCACAAAAAAAAGGAACAGGCCTCGCTGTGGGTGTAAAAAAATCACAGTTTCACCATATGCCGAAGCAATGAATGCAACAGCGACAAATTGAAATTTCACACGAAGAACGGCAAGCAGCTAGAAATTGCAGCGTGCTGTTCAAGCAGAAAAGACGGACGAAAAGGGCGCAAGCAAGACGAGCGCGAACAACTGTCACAGATCCACACTTGCAGCGCGCTGCTCAAACACAAAGAAGCACGCACGAATATAACGCACACGTATACTCAGGGCCAGTGCGAAGAAGTCTCAATATTGTTACTTCAACCAGCCGCTACTTTGCTCTTCCAGCTAGCAGCTCGCTTCTTTCGCAAACGCGGCCGCTGCAGCGAGCGAAATGATTTTCGTGCGGTGCATAGCTTCAAAGCAAAATTTGCGGTGAAAGCACGAAACGTACAAACCGCCACCCATCAAGAGATAAGTGGACGAGTACGGGCCACCACACCCTGTATGCCAAAGTACAATCGGAGGCCCGCATGCAAACTCCAGCAATGGACGAGTGGGGCGACGTCCTTTAATGCTAGGGCGTCTTCATGTGTGCGTTCCTTTGCCCAGTGTGGTGACACCCCTTGTCCGCGCCATCGCGATATTGGTTCAGACAGTATAGCTGTCGCGTTCTGTGATGTCATATTGGTTGAAACAGGACACGCTTTCACTATGGTAAACTAGAAGCGGATATTAGGCTTACTGAGCGGCAGCGCCATCGGGGAAGTTGAAAGCTGCTCATGTTGGCGTGGTCAAGAACGCTTCAAGTGCAATCAACGGTCGCGACACCTGGTGCGCAGCTGTGCTAGTAGAGATCCGAGTCGCAACGTGAGGAACGAATTGCGCTTACACCGCTTCGCACCTGTCTAAATTCCTTGCGTTTCAATGTCATTGGACAAATTGGCTCGAACTGCATATTGATGGGTCTTTTCAGCGAGAAATTGCCGCCGCTTCTGTTTCTTATTTCAGTGCGTTCGTTTCGTTTGGTGCTCACACAAAACGGGAGCAAATGCTATGCCTTTTTAATATGCTCCCTAAGTATCGTGCCCTTTTCATTTAAGTGGACTTGCCGATCTCTGCCATCAAGAACTTCATAGCCCATTCCTTCACCACATCGAGATAGCTGGTGCAAGGAGAAGCGGTTAGCATGCAACTCCAAGGGAAAGAAAGAAAATGCCGCAACGTTCAACGGAATTGTTTTGCAAACGTCGGCTGTGAGCAATGACGCACATAAACTTGAAATAGCGCGTGAATGAAAGAGAAGTTATTGCAGCAACCTTCAGTGGCAAAGCAGGGCAGCAGCAAGGTGTCAAGAGTAAAATGCAAAATTTTAATGCGCAATCTTATTGGCGAGTTCCCCAGTGATTCTGGCAGCATGTAGTGTCAAACGCGAACAGCGCGGTATCTTCCCCACATAAATAATTAAGGCCCCCCAAAAATGCATGGGGTTGCAGAGGCCCAACATGACTTTCAGATTGTCACAAATACATTTGGGCTTTTTAGCCCGTTGTGTCTGTGTCAGAAAAATGCAAGCTTGATCGAACGAATGTTATTGCCAACGTGCAGCACACATCAGCCATAGCATTTGATTAGCTTGCTATGTTCATCCACCAGCAAACGTCGCGCAACTTATGAAGGCAAAAACCTTGCACGCCTCATCAAACGGGAAGGTCGACCATCAGCGTCGACGTCCCGCGTCAGCTGTGTCAATACAATTGATGCAAAACATCATCATTATCGTGTCTTGACGTCAACATATGACGT